>NW_003314333.1:359836-569236 GCF_000143415.4 Selaginella moellendorffii
GATAGTGGGTAGGTCGGGCATGGCCGACCAACCTGAGGCATAATCTAGCTCCCGCTTGCGTGCCTGTCCTTGTTCTGCGTCCAGCTTGGGTCTAAGCCCAAGTTCCATTCCATGCTAGCTGGTGGAGTACCCATATCCTCACGTTAGGCCACCGGTATGCCGAAATAGCGCCAGACTCTGTTTGGCTCTGTTTTGTGTGCTGGTCCTGGCATTGGGATGCTGGTTGCTCCAGGACTGTTCCAAGTCGCTCCGGGCTCCTGTCCCTTCACTCCTTGGGCTGTATGCTCGGGAGTTGCTCCGTGGTCCGGTTCCATCACTCCTTGGCTCCATGCTTGGGAGTTTGGCACCGTTCCTTCGTTCAGCGGCCCAAGGCCCTGAACCTCGGGTTCCTATGGACACGTGGCATCTGTCACGTGGCATGTGACACGTGGCATCTGTCACGTGGCACAAAGAGGGTTTAGGTTCCGCTTCGTGGTGTTATCCTATGGTAAATCACCATAGGATAAAGGGTCAAAACCATATGCACTACGTGGTCAATGTCGGTCAAAGGGAGGCTCAAGGGTATATTATGGCATGTTAGGGTAAGGGACTTAACCTACCCTAGGGCTCACAGGGGAGCGGTGGCGCAGTGGAGCTTTTGAGGTAGCTCGGGGGTGGTTGGGTGGTGAGGAACCTCAAGAGGTGGCGTAGCATAGTCTAGGGCAACTAGATCTTTGTCTTTTTGCGCTGGATCATAACATTGGTATCAGAGGAGTTGGTTGCGATGGCTGACCAAGCTGAACGCTGGAATCTTATTGTCGATGGTGGTGCCGACGATGGTGCCGACGAAGCTGCGGAAATTTGGACCATTCAAGATGTGGTTCATGAGCTGCGAGCCCTTAATAAAAATCAGCAAGAGATGCAAGACGAGATGCATGGCATGATGGATACCATGCGTGGGCGTGTTGAGGCACTCGAGGCTGGATGGGGTAGCACTCCAAGTAAGCCTTCTTTGGTAGATCGACTCAAGATTCCAACTTTTTCCGGTGATGGTGGTGTGGACGAGTGTCTCGCTTGGCTAGCCAATGTGAAGAAGTTCCTGGCTGCTAGAGGAACTCCAGATGCAGAGGCTTTAGTGGCTATTCCAATGGTTTTGCGTGATGCGGATCTTCGATGGTGGAATTGGCTTGAGGAGTCCCGTGTTGCAAATAAAAAACCACCAGTGTCTACCATGGATGAGTTTGAGGCTGCTTTCCGTTTACGTTTTGCCCCTCATTACGATGTGGAGAATGCTCGTACAGAACTTCGCCATTTCCAGCAAGGGAAAATGACGCTCGGGGATTATATTGAGAAGCTTACTCACTTGATTAGTCGTGTTCCAACGAAGGATCCAGATCAGAACAAGTCCTACTTCATTGATGGCCTACATAGTGAGAGCATGCGGCAACACTTACGTCATTCTCAGCCTACAAAGAGTTTGGAGGAGCTCTTTGATGCAGCTCGTCGACTTGACAATGATAAGCACAAGTCTCGCAAGCGTTCGCGGAGTCCTTCTGTCGAGAATTGTCGTGATGATTGCCGTGGACACAAGGATGGGAACAAGCATCACAAATTGAAGTCAGTGGTGACTACTTCAGATGCAAAGGGGTCCAAGAAGCAGAAGTTCTTTGTGAAGAATTATAGACAAGGTTGTCATCATTGCAGCGAACTTGGACACTACAAGGCTGATTGTCCGCAGTTGAAGAACAAGCAGCAGGACAAGAAGAATAGCCAATCATCTTCTCACGGTAAGTCAGATACTAAAAAGTTGCAAGCTTTACAGCGTGAGGATGACGAGAACGACTATTCCGGTCGGAGGAAGAGACTTTCGATTGTTGCTCGTCAACTCAACTGTGTGTGGAACAAGATGGAGCTCGAGGATACGCGTGAATCAGCTTTAATGTTGGAGGGCGTGTTCCATGGCAATCCAGTGCGGATTTTACTGGATAGTGGGAGCGATGACAACTTTGTTTCGGCAAGGTTTGTTGCGGAGCATCGCCTGAACACACGTGGAGTTCTTCCATACACAGTGGAAGGTGCAACTACCTCTACTCAGCATTTTGATGCTTGTGTCGAGGGGCTGGAAGTGTTGGTTGGCAAAACCACACTTGTGGAGACTTTTTATCTCGCGGATATCCATCGTGTGGATCTCATTCTTGGGATGCCATGGTTGGTGAAAGTGGATCCAGAGATAAAGTGGAGCATTAAGCGTATCTCGCTGGAGGATGGTGGCCTAAGTATGATCGAGGACGATCATACCCTGACGAGGGGGAGGATTGTTAGGCACCAGGTTAGGATAATACGATAAGGAAAGGGCCCTACAATCAAGTGATCACCCCTTTAGTCAGTTGGCTTAGGGTGTAAGGGATAGGATCCTAACATGGACCAAGTGCAAAGGATGTTTACTAGCATACCAAAATATCAAATGTGTTTATACAATTTGATTGCTACTGAAGATCATACCTGATTTATATTGTGTTGGTTTTACCAATTGCTTTACTCATCCTCTTGCATAATTTGTCCTCCTCTTGTGAATACTATTACTATTATTATTATAAGCATTAGTAACATTCTTCATGGTTGACTGCTGCTTGCCTATAGAAACTTGCTGGAGATGGTGGTCTTTCCAAAGCTCATCTCTCAAAAGGCTCTTGAAATGCAACAAAACATGCCAGAATCTCCAAAGATGAGTAGTAGAATGGTGAAGAGGAATGATTAGCATTTTTGTTTCTTTGCTAAGGGGATGTAGCTCAGATGGTAGAGCACTCGCTAGAGGCACCAGGATCGATACCCAGCATCTCCAAATATGTTCGGATCGTTCCAGGCATTTTGACCGATTTTACTGGTGTTGACCTCTGGGGGAGCTATGGATGGATGTTGCATCGTTGTTGTTGACTCGTTTCCAGAGGTTTGAAAAAACTAGTAAAAATGTTTCATTCACCAGGATTGAGCCTAGAAAGGCATCAAATTAAAGATGTTTTCTCTTTTTGAAATATTTGTATATCTCAGTTCAAGTCTGACAATTCACGAGCTCTCGAGTCTACTCGTTTTTTTTTTCACAAAGCCAAAAGTACCTCTTTATTTTCTAAGTCAAGGTTAGGTTATAAACTTCTCGCTTGAAGAGGTAAGCTATGGTCTCTCGCGCTCACGCTGCCCCAACGCTTGCCCGCCGAGCTCCAGCGCCCTGGCATGGCGGCCATCCGCGAGCTCCAGCTCTAGCTCCAGCACATCCACCACACCACCATGGACATCATCCTCGAGGCGGCCACGAGCCAGCACCAGCTTTAGCTCCAGTTCTTCAAGGTGACGCTCCAGTTCGAGCCCCAGAGCCAGCTGCTTTCGTTCACCCTGCTCGCGGCCACCCTGCTCATCTAGCTCCAGCGCCTGCTATCCTCAATCATGCTCGCCACCACCATCCAGCTCCAGCAGCAGCAGTGTACCATCATCATCACGGTGATGGAGCTCCTCTGGTTGTTCACCACCATCACCAGGGTCACCACCATGGTCACCACCATGGAGGACGCAACAACCACCACAACCACCACCACCACCACCATCGTCACGACGGTCACGATGCAGCAGTGGCCACACCAACACCCGCAGCAGTAGTTACAGTGGTTCTGAGGACGCCACGGTCGCTGCTCCAGCTTCTTCTTTGGGTTTTGGTTGCGATCTTGGTGCTGCTCGCGTGCTTTTTGCTCGTGCGATGGATGTTATCTCGAAGGAAGCAGCGGAGTAATGCTATCTTTCAGGATCCCGGGTGGCAGATCGAAGTTGTGGTGGACGATCCTCTGACTGAGAAGAAACAGCTGGAAGATCACACTCGTGGTTCGAAGAGCAATGGCACTCTGGGATTCTCCTCAAAGTGTCCTGCCAACACTGGCAGTGACGCGTAAGTCAGCTATGTTACATGCGTTGTCACATGGAAGATTGTATACAAACAATCTTCAAGGAGATGAAGTTGCAGAGCAAGAAGACAGCAGGCTCTTGCTCACGGACGGTGAAGATCACATACAAGGGTCGCCTGGTGGAAGTCACCAGACTTGGAAGTTATTGCACAGCTGGCTCGGAAAATGGACTGGAAAATAGAGCAAGAACCTACCAAGTTTGATTTGACGTGCAGTGGCTTCCTCAGCCCAACCGAGAGGATGATGGACATAAGCCTCGAAGATCTCTCCATGCCAATCACTCAGGCGTCCAAGGAGCTCAAAGTCGGCCTCACCGTGCTCAAGAAGCGGTGCCACGAGTTTGGCATCCCCCGGCGGCCTCACCACAAGCTCAAGAGCCTCGAGAGCTTGATACACAAGAGCCAGGTTAGTGTTCTTTCCTTGTTCTTGGTTGAAAGTTCTTCCGTGAACTTCTGGCTTTACTTGCCAGGAGTTAGCCAAGGATTCGGATGGAAACGCTCAAAACCCGGCGATCCACGCGGTTCACGAGCTGGAGAAGCACGGGGATGGAGCTGGACGATCGAACCAAGCAGTTCTGCCAGGCAATCTTCAAAGCCAGCTACAAGCAGCGGCGGCGAGCGGTAGCTCCCTGTAGAAACGGTGGCAGCGGCGGTGGAAACTCTGATTCTTCCCACAACGATGGATCCACGGAGCAGCAGCAGTGAAAAAATTCAGGGGCTCCCTTTAGTCCAAAGGTGACCATTTTGTGACCATTATTTTTTCTTGTTTTTTCCTCCCCTTCAAGCTAACAGCAGCAAAGCTTTGGAATTTTGCAAGGAAGAGAGATCAAACCACGCAGTCGATCATAGAGAAGAATTTTTGTTCGCCTCTAATTTTTAACCAAACGAGATAGAGAGAGAGAGAGAGAGAGAGAGAGAGAGAGAGAGAGATACCTTTTCACTCAAGTTGGCTGTGGCGGGAACAAGGAAGTGTGCCCTAATTCGTTGTAAGAGGAAAGGGTTTTCGGTTTTTTCTTGCGCGATCGATCAATCAATCGGCAATCAATCGGTGGCTAGTTATGAGATCGGCGAAGAGGAAGATCGTGGAGCAAGAGCATGAGTATGAGAAGCAGCAGCAGCAGAATGGACAGGTGGGTGAGGATCGTCATGAAAAGGATCTGGTGAGGAGCACCAAGCGGAAGAAGGCCTATCCCCAGCTCCGGCACTGCCTGGTCGAGGAGAGCTTGTTCCAAGACCTCGATCACAGCGAGGATGACGATCGGAGCTCCGGCGACGACGTCCAGCGGGCCGGGGGATGCAATGGGTTGTATGCGCTGAGGGCAAATCCTAAGAAGAACCTCAAGTTTGCGGAGGAGCAGATCAAGAAGAAGAAACTGAGCAGCAAGGGCAAGGATCACGAGTGCCCGGAGTGTGGCAAGGAGTTCGTATCGATCAAAGGGCTGTCGGGACACATGCGATGCCATCCGGAGTCGCGGATCGCGAGGGCCGCCGCCGCTATCGCTCCGCGCAGCCCCGCGAAGATCAAAATCAAGGAGGTGATCGAGGAGCCCGACTACGAGAACGACACGAGCCTGGAGCAAGTCTATCTCCGGCACTGGGCCAGGGAGGAGGAGGAAAAGAAGAAAAAGATGGGAGCTTTGATGGTCGAGAAGGTGGCCATGGAGGAAGAGGGGGAGGAGAATTCTTCCAAGGTTGTGATCCATGACGATCCATTGCCGCAGTGGCAACCATTGAAGATTAGGATCAAGTGCTCCTCCCGGGCCCTTGATCCGACTGGCGGCGGCGCCGCCGCCACTGTGGTGGAGGGATCTCGTAAAGGGGATGGTTGCCGTCTTGAATCGACTGGGGGAGCGGCGGTTGTCGAGTGCTCCCGGTGTAAGCTCGCGTTTGAATCGAGCACGGCTCTGGCTGCCCACCACTGCGTGAGGAAGATGTCGCGCAAGAGCAAGATCATCAGCACCAAGATCGAGGACGCCTTGCCCCCCAGCAGCGGCGATCCAGGCGTGGTCAACGTGCCCGTTGACATTATTGCTGACGAGGAGGACGAGGTGGTGTGTGTTGACAAGGGGTTGACTGGAGGTTTTAATTGCCTGAACTGCCACCGGGTTTTTGCGACCGGAAAGGCTCTCAGGAGCTCTTGCGGTCGAAAATGCTTTGTGTAACTTTAATTTCTGTAAAACCTCTTGCCAACCTTTTAGGGTTCTTCAACTTCTACTCATAATAATATTTAAATTCGCCTAAATATAAAACAGCTTAAACAAAATATAAGTAAACATTTTCTAGAATTTAAATAGCTTCTTCTTACATGACCAATTTACCTATAATCTCCACTATGAATTCTCCCATTTACAATATCACTTTCTTAACTGAAATCTATATACTTGTGATTATGGTATTGTTGATTTATATTCATATTTAATTTTTAACTATATTGCCTTTGAGTATATTGTCTTTGCTTCTTTTGACCAAGTATTTATAATTTTCATATATTTGTTGTTTCTCTTCTACTAATATGAAATCAGGAAAGATTTAAAGAAGTTGAATTGTAATTATGAAGTTTGTATATTTGTACAGGGCATGGTTGAAAGAAGAATATAACATCTAATCTACAACAAAGAATTGGAAAAACGTAAGTCCCATGTTTTTATATCGGTTTAATGATATAAGTTTGGGAAAAAAAGTTCTATATATTAATGAGTACACAAGTTAATGAAATAGGTTTGTGAATAAGCTTGTGTACCATAGATCTATAATTGGTTTGCTTAAGCAAACTTGAAGATGCTTGGATATTCTAGGATATTCATCTAATGGATTTAGATTAATCTTTTCTTTATAATTTGTGAACATGTTTATAATTTATAAAATTTCCTTCTAATATATTCTTTTCTATTCCAAATCTTGATTTATAAATTATAAATATGTTTATCAATACTGCTCAATTAAATTATTACTACTATCAAGTAAACCAAGAAAATTATTTATGAGATAAGTATTTTCTCAAATATTTTTATGTCTTCACCATGGTGTGCTAGCTAAGATCCTTTTGCTTGTTTTCAGGTTGTTTGGGTTTGATTGACGGCTCCATCAACCTTGCATCACACTCTTTCCTCACAAAGTTTATCAACAAGCTCCTGAGAAAAGCTTTTCTCTCATTTTGATTAAGTTCTTCGGATCCATGAGATTACAGCATATTCCTTCAGTGATACGATGGAGTTCCCTCATTCTGACACAGCACTCCTAGTTCTTAAGCAACTCCCAAGCACCTAAATGAAAAGTAACCTTCCAAAGCAACATGAATAACACTTCCTAATACCCTCTCCACAATAAAATTGTATGTCCATTCCCATCCCTGAAATAATATGTCATTGATGAAAAAGTCAAAGAAGATGTGTGAGGACATAAGCTCCAAAGCCTTTATAGCTTTTCATTGCCAAGCTTCAGTTTCCTCAAGACAACTTAAAGATAGGGACTTCTAACTAGCTCGACCATCTTGGCCTAAAAATTGCATAAACGAAATACCTTGTGAAGGCTATAAGACAAAACAAAAAAGCTATGAACTAGTAAAAAACTATAGTACCTATGACCATCATTCTTCGTAGGGCACTCTCCAGTTACTCCAAACGAGTAGTGCAAGAAGAAGTGTGTCATCGTGACAGTGATGCCAGAGTACTTCTGAACTTCTCGAACGGCAGGCATGTCTCCACACTGAGCAAGCACGTGAGTAGTGGATTCTGTCCAGATTTCTCTCCCGGATCTGTGAGTGGAGCCTCTTCTCTGCTAAGTCGCCGCGTGCCTTGAGCGCCACCATGAAAAGTCTACCGGTTTGCTCGTAGCACTCAAGAGCAAAGGTTTTTCTCGGCATATCCCAGGAAACGATGTTTTGCTGCTCCATGCAAAGTCTCAGCGTTTGGAGGCAGGCCAGCTTCTCGTTGCATCTGATCGAAGACGTGCATCTCCCATGATGATCGTGTTCCAGGCAACCAACGTCATGTTTATTTGTCCTCCTGAACACTTCTGATGCTTCCACATGTCCACGAGGCTGCTTGCGACGAATGCACGGCTTTGTAATCACAATTTGCGAGGTAGACCAACTATCCTGTTCTTCGTCCCATCCTGTTGAACAACCTGTGTTGCAAGCCGCAGTGTAGACTTCGACCATACTTTCACAATTGCACTTGCTTGATTCCCGGCTTATGATGCTCTTGACTCTGGAGAAACTTATCTGGCTACTATGCCCTGCACTGCTTCTTCTCATCGAAGTTGAGATTTGAGCGCCTGCAAGAACAGAGAGCAAAAGTAGTACGTTACCTTTTCTCAAACCTTTCGTCTCAAGCAACTTCTCTGGCCTTTGGAGGCTGCTCCCCCGTCACTCTAGAGGATAGCTCAGTCAAATTGAAACTTGGTAGGTTCTTGCTCTATTTTCCAGTCCATTTTCCGAGCCAGCTGTGGAATAACTTCCAAGTCTGGTGACTTCCACCAGTCGACCCTTGTATGTGATCTTCACCGTCCGTGAGCAAGAGCCTGCTGTCTTCTTGCTCTGCAACTTCATCTCCTTGAAGATTGTTTATACACAATCTTCCATGTGACAACGCATGCAACATAGCTGACTTACACGTCACTGCCACTGTTGGCAGGACACTATCCCAGAGTGCCATTGCTGTGCGAACCACGAGTGTGAGCTTCCAGCTGTTCCTTCTCAGTCGGAGGATCGTCCACTACAACTTCGATCTGCAACCCGGGATCCTGAAAGATAGCATTACTGCGCTGCTTCCTTCGAGATAACATCCATCGCAGGAGCAAAAAGCACGCGAGCAGCACCAAGATCGCAACCAAAACCCAGAGAAGAAGCTGGAGCAGCGACCATGGCCGTCTTCCGAACCACTGTAACTACTGCTGCGGGTGTTGGTGTGGCCACTGCTGCGTCGTGACCGTCGCGACGATGGTGGTGGTGGTGGTGGTGGCGTCCTCCATGGTGGTGACCATGGTGGTGACCCTGGTGATGGTGGTGAACAACCAGAGGAGCTCCATCACCGTGATGATGGTGGTACACTGCTGCTGCTGGAGCTGGATCGTGGTGGCGAGCATCAGGCGCTGGAGCTAGATGAGCAGGGTGGCCGCGAGCAGGGTGAACGAAAGCAGCTGGCGCTGGGGCTCGAACTGGAGCGTCACCTTGAAGCACTGGAGCTAAAGCTGGCGCTGGCTCGTGGCCGCCTCGAGGATGATGTCCATGGTGGTCTGCTCGATGTGCTGGAGCTCGCGGGTGTGAAGGTCGGTGATGGCCGCCATGCCAGGGCGCTGGAGCTCGGCGGGCAAGCGTTGGGGCGGCGTGAGTGTGAGAGACCATAGCTTACCTCGACAATAGAAAAATCCAAGCGAGAAGTTTATAACCTATCCCTTGACTTAGAAAATAAAGAGGTAGGCTTTGTGAAAAAAAAAACGAGTAGACTCGAGAGCTTGTGACGCTGTGGATTGTCGAACTTAAACTGAGATATACAAATATTTCAAAAAGAGAAAACATCTTTAATTTGATGGCAACTCCTTTATAGGCTCAATCCTGGTGAATGAAATATTTTTACTCGTTTTTTCAAACCTCTGGAAACTTGGCACTCATTGAATGCAAGTCAACAGCAACGGTGCAACATCCATCTATAGCTCCCACCAGTAAAATCGGTCAAAACGCCTGGAAGGATCCAATAATCAAACATATTTGGAGATGCTGGGTATCGATCCCGGTGCCTCTTGCATGCTAAGCAAGCGCTCTACCATCTGAGCTACATCCCCTTAGCAAAGAAACAAAAATGTTAATCTTTCCTCTTCACCATTCTACTACTCATCCTTGGAGATTCCGGCATGTTTTGTTGCATTTCAAGAGCCTTTTGAGAGATGAGCTCTGGAAAGACCACCATCTCCAGCAAGTTTCTATAGGCAAGCAGCTGCATCTGCAGGCAACCATGAAGAATGTTACTAATGCTTATAATAATAATAGTAATAGTATTCACAAGAGGAGGACGAAAAGAGAGTGTTATTCAAGAAGATGAGTAAAGCAATTGGTAAAACAAACACAATATAAATCAATTGGTATGATCTTCAGTAGCAATCAAATTGTATAAACACTATAGCTAAAAGTCTTTTAAAATGAATAACTTTTTTTTCTTACAAATTTTCAAAATTGGAAACGTCACCTTCACATTCTTTCAAAGTTTAAGTGCATTTGTTTTTGGTGTCTCATAGCCCCTGAACAAACAAATAGAGATATTGGGCGCTCTTGATCAATTCAAAGAAACTAATCATTAAAAGCTTACTGGATTTTGTTTCAAGGTGGCCTCTCTCCATTCCTTGTATTCTAAGCATGTTGCCTTTCCTGAATCTTGTATAAAAACCAAACTAATGCTTTTAGAACTTGTAAGTTGTAACAAGGAAATCAATGCCTTCCTATTGACCTCAAGAATGTACAACTTAATGTAAGCAGATCTGCTAATAAAGAGAGCCAGGTCAACAAAAGGTAAAATATTTTTAAAATTTTCTGGTGCATTAAAGAATATTTTCTTAATGTTTTAGTGGCAAACAGGTATTTTAAATAAAAGAATAATTTTAATAATATCTAGATCTGGGTGGCAATATTTCCTATTTAATAGAGGTTTTGATTTCTGACTTAATTTAAATAATAAATTCACTATATTTAGTATTACTAACTATTAAATATTACTATAAATCCATTTGAGTGTCACTTTAACAAATGCCATTTGTTATTTTATGTGTAATTTATGAGTAAAACTTCATTTATAAATATATCAAATTCAAATACAATACTAATAACTAGTTCTTTTCCGATGTCTTTGCTTCCTTTGACCATGCATTTGTAATGTTAAGAAACATCAATTTCTTAAGAAAAGTGAACTTGTTATTATAGTTGTAAAGTGTTATTTTCAAATTTAAAGCATGTTTCAACTAAAGCCTAGAGCTCCAAATTCATGAATTTCACATAATTAACCAAATATATGGTATATTTTTTTGTTTTTGGATAACTAACACTAGACAGACTATGTGTGCAGAAATTTCATAGGATATAACGATATGAATTTATCACATTGTTTTGGAGGATTGACATATTGTTGTCATCCACAAAAGCAATTAGCTAGAGTGTGTAAAGTTCATATAATAATTTTCTTAACATAATATTCCTCCAATCCAAACAAAACATTTGACTATAGAACTTGCTCTAGATTGACATATAACTTACTAAATCTTATGAATCTTTTGTTATTTGATTTAGAAGTAACTAGGCTTTTAGTTACTCAAAAGTATTAGTCCTCCATGTTCTATAATTACATACTCATGTTTGGGACAATGCAAGTTTCTCGATTGTATGGGCTGACTTACTCATTTTTTTCTTCTGACAATTTCAAGGTTCTTATTTGGTTTTAATGGAAATTAAATTCCAATATCACTTAAAGCTAATCCCATCACTTTATGAGGTTGTGACCAAGAGGTTGTGTCAATGTTGTAATAAATAAAAATTCCACCAAATCCTTAAAATTAGATTGACTTGGCCTTTTATACAGGAGTGCATAAAGGTCTATTGTAAGATAGAGATGACTAAGTCATTCTACCAAATTTTATATTAAAATACACATTTAGAGTAACTTTTTTTCGATAGCCACATTATATGGCAACTTTCAGTAAGCTTTGTTATTAACATTTGGGTAGCAAGTATTTTAAAACTCATTTACTAAAGAAAAAGAATTAATAAAGCAATCAATGTTAGTAGTTCCTTATATGAGAAATAATTAAATTATTTAAATGTAGAAAATGGCTAAATGACCATGCTAGCCAAGTCTGTAGTTCTAGACTTATTTTCTGTGTAAACATTACCTTCAACCCACTAAAATGTATCTAAATCAAAATCCCAAATCTAAACACTCCTTAAGGATAATCAAAGTTGCCTTTCATCTCCACCATTGTGAGTGCATGGAATATGAACTTGTATTACTTATTTGAATCTTCTATAGTGTTTATACCTTTTAAACATTAACAGAACCACTTGTGCTTATCATGGTATTCAACATAAATGCATTTCTCTGTGTGTTCATGTAAACTTTACTCTGAATGAAGAAAGCAACTCACTTTCAAATGATTAAAACCTTATCTATACCACCATTATAGAGAATTCTAATATCTTAATTTTTTTGTTGTTTCATTAGTGATGAAACTGTAAAGCATTATTAGTGTTTAAAATTCTATTCCAACTTAGCATATGTTGTTTAAAAAAGAATTTAAAATGACATTTCTCTTAAATAACTATCACCATCAAGGATTATACTCTATATAAAAGGATTTTCTAATAAAGAGAGTTAGTAAATAAATGAGTTCACAAGAAGATTTTTATACACTAAAGAATATTCTATTAAGGTTTTAGTTGTAATATTTTTATTAAACAGGTATTTAAAAAATAATATTTTAAGTATCTAATATTTTGGGAAATACTTGCTCTTTGATATAGGTTTTTCATTATCATCTAATTCAGAAAAGAAATTTTTATTTAATATTTTATAATCATTACTTATAATAATTATTTAATTTATATATTTACATTAATTTTTTGTTATTACTATAAAGTCCCTTTTATTGTAATCATAAAAAATGCCCTATATTTTTTTCAGTGTAATTTATAGATAAAATTTATTTTAATTTCAAATACAATGTCAATATCTATTTTTTTCACCTCATATTCAGATGTTATGAGAATCCAAAGTTTAATATTTGGATTCATCCTATGCAAATGTTGAAATACTTTACAATTTTAACATTTAAAGAATTATGTGTAATTGCAACTTTGTTGTAAAGCTTCCCATTTATAGTATCACTTCTATAAATGAGAATTAAATCTGTATTGTTGCTTGATGTTGATCCTTTACTTTTAACTATAATGCCCTTGAGTATGTTGTCTTTTCTT
The DNA here is from genome assembly GCF_000143415.4 of Selaginella moellendorffii. Lineage (NCBI taxonomy): Eukaryota > Viridiplantae > Streptophyta > Lycopodiopsida > Selaginellales > Selaginellaceae > Selaginella > Selaginella moellendorffii. The sequence continues at coordinate 372,715 of NW_003314333.1, forward strand.
CCTTTGACCAAATATTTGTAATCTTTGTATTTTTGTTGGTTCTTGTCTACTAATATGAAATCAAGAAAGATTTAAAGAACTTGAATGCAATTATAAAGTTTGTATATTTGTAAAGAGCATGGTTGAAAGATAAATATAACATCTAATTGACAACAAAATCTCGGAGAAACTTAAGTCCTAAATTTTAATACAAAGAAATTTTGGAAAAAAAGTTCTATATACTAATGTAAACACGTTTATGAATAAGCTTGTATAGAATTAAAGTGACCAAACACTGTAAATCTATATTTGGTTTGCTTGAGCAAACTTGTAGTGGTATTGAATATATTTAAATATGCTTGGATTCCATTCCAACAATCTAATAGTTTTTTATTTGTAATTTATAAACTTTCCTAAACACTTTCTAGTATATTCTTTTTTGTTCTACTATTGATATGGAATATATTAATCTTGACTTATAAATTATAAATATGTTTATAACTATTGATCAACTCAATGAATGATACTACTGCAAATTAATTTCCTTAGTCCAACTTTTATTGGTGCTGAAGTATATCACGAATAGTGTTGGCATCAGAAGGTTCTAGGAGTGGGCCTATCCTTGAGGAGTACCAAGTCGGGAAGACATGGCTCTCCATTACAATTCACGTGTGAACTTGTACGCAAGGCGGTGGATAGAAAAGGGCCAATAATGGAACGACTTTGGGATCTTGGGAACAGTGTAAGGCTTTCCTCATTGAATGAGGATGTGATCCAGATGAACGTTTAATGTAGCAAATGGGCTAATATAGTTGTGGTAAACAATTATAGTTGGGATCACGGGAAAGATGTAAGACTCCAAAACAATAAAGGAGTCACATGATTACCCTCATATAGTTGAGGCTGGTGCTCATAACTTTGAGACCAGAATTGATGACCATAGGAAGTCAAATACAGAAGAGGACACAAGTCTTCGAAATGGTAGCCGGGGCTACCTCTAATAAATGCTGGAACAACCCAAGGAGTTGGGGGTGTACTCAGGTATTCTCATCACATGGACAAGTGGTCTTAAGGGGCAAAAGGGTGCCCCAAGAGAACAAATCAAGTGCCAGAGTAACACTTGCAAAGATGGTTCTTGTGAGTAGGACTTGAATACAAGAAGTTGTATTCCAGTGAGCTAGCACCTCAAAGGTAAGACCTCACGGGTTGTCGGATGATAAAGTCTAAAAAGCTGGATGACTCAAATAAGAGTCAAGGAATAATCCTAAGGGATTGGTTGAAGCATTTGGACTGAGGTGTATGGTGCCCCATGAGGTATAGGGAGGATCATAAGATCCAAATATGAGAACAATAGGTATCTCATTGATGACAGAATGTGCCATACTAAAGTTATGGGAAAGATGTTCCCAGAAGAAAGCAACTTTAGCCCAGAGTTGGGTGTAAACACTATGGTGTGGTGTTAACGAATAGTTAGCATGAGAAACAATTATATTGGTCTTGGCAAAGACTTAGACATTAATAAGTAATGTTATAAGGGTAGGCTCGTGGGGCCGATGGTGTGGAGACACTAAATGTGCCAAGGTGTGATACCTTGAGGTTATGATGGTGGGTTCATAAGAACCCCTTGCCAAGGGAATCCCAACGGAAGCAGGAATGGCATGGCCTAAGTTGGAAAACATGTGGTTAGAGTGTGGTGACCTAGATAATGATGGAGGTGTGGAAGCACCAAGCAATGAGTTGTAGGACTTGACAACTATGGGGCAATTAAGCAAAAGGTGCGAAGATAATTGGTTAAATGGGTAAAAGGTAGCTACCCAAGACTTCTTAATGGCATAAAAAAGTTAGATATATTCTTACAGGGGATAAATTGCTTATGTTGCGATATAGTGAATCAATGTCGTAAAAGGAAATGCTCATTGTCAAGGAAACCATCATTGGGACACCCAAACACTCTGGAACACCAGGAGGTGGTGTTTAGTGTCGTGAGGGCAATAAATAAGGCCCAAGGGACTAAGTCCTTAGCAAATGATGGATAGAAGGTGCTATCCAAATGTCCAAGGTTGCGAAGATGGGAGAAGACTATCTACCCAAATTGGACAAAGCCAAAAATGGAATTTTGGCAAGGCTAGTGAAGGCCCATGAGTAGCAACATTAATCCCGGTGTGTGGGATTATAAGGTGAGCATACCTGGATTAAGGAACCACTCCCTAGGTTATCAGGTAGGTTCATCCCTAAGAATACTTGCTAAAGCATGATAGAAAGTGCAAAGTTATCCTCTGTAAGGGACCGACTCCCCAAGATGTCATAGGCTAAAAGATCCCCAAAAGCATGACCAAAATGACAAAGAGTTCATCAGATGGGACCGAGTGGAAGATCGAGTCCAAGACTGACTCTGAGACCGAGTTCGAGATAGAGTCCGGGATCGAGCCGAGGCTGAATCGGAGACCGTGTATGAGACCAAGTTTGAGACCGAGTTCGAGACAAAGTCCAATATCCAAATTGGGTCCGAGACTGAGTACGAGGTCGAGTCCGAAGTCGAGTCCGAGATCAGGTCCGAGATCGAGTCCGAAATCGAGTCTGAGACCGAGTCCGAAGTCGGGTCCGAGATCGAGTCCGAGATCGAATCTGAGACTAAGTCCAAATACTAATACGGGTCAAGGGGTGAAAGCCCAAAGCATGTGTCTCCCAGGGGGGGGGGGGGGGGGCTTCCGGGGGTTCCCAAAATATAGTAGGGATAGTGAGGTCCAGGAATTTTTCTTGAAGGAACTCTCCTGAGGTTTAAACTGGGGCCCAAGGGCCTTGGGTGGGAATGAACATGGGCTTGGGTGGGGCCCGAAGGGCCCCCCAGGGAAATGCTCAAAAACAGCTCCCTCTCCCCAAAGGGAAACCGACTGTGGTGCTCCCAGATCATGTGGAGTGGTGCCCCACTTGAGTACCTTGTGGCTCATTGGTCCTTGCCCTTCCTAGGGGCTTGGGCCTTCCCTTTGGGATGGAAGTGGGGGGGGGGGGGGGGGGGGCTTAGTGTGCTTGGCTGCTTGTGCCTGCGGGGAGTGTAGCCGAACCTTAAGTCCAGTCTAACTCGGGGAGGGGGATTGGGAGAGATTTGGGAATCCGTAGATGGATGGCTAACACTCCATTGCTCGTGCAGTGAGTAGCTGAAACCAAGTAGGACCAAGTAGGAGCTGGTACAATAGGTGGGAACCTTGGCGAGGGAATTTAGCACAATCCAAGGCGGTGTTGGTCGGATAGACGAGGTAAGTTGGCAAATTGGAAAGGAAAAATTTATGGCTTACAATTTGGTATCAGAGCCTTTTCCTCAGTTCTAGCAAAGGATAGAGGCGGATTGCTGGGAGATGGCAAAGGCAGGGCATAAGCAAACCCAGGCGGAGATGGAACCTCCGCCAGAGTTGGAGCTTCCGGTCGAACAAGAGGCTATGGATGAGGAATCCATGCATGAGGAGGACTCCAGTGAGGAAACTTCCAAACAGGAGTCCAGTGGCGAGGTTTAGTCGTCCAAGGCTCGATTGGATGTTCTAGAAGGACAATTGGTGCAGACCAATGCCCTGTTGGAGACTCTTGTACGCAAGCTAAAGCGTGACGAGAAGCAGAAGAAAAAGCAAAAGACTGCGGATGCTGGCAGTGCAGAAGGTGCGGAACCTTCGGCAGGGACTAAGGCAAAACCAGACAAGGTGGAATAGACCAAAGTGGAATCAGTCCCTTAGGCAGTTCCCAAGTACAAACCAAAGCCCCCACCGGTCTTCAAAGGAGTGAACAACTATAAGGTGGTGGAGGATTGGTTTTACGATATGGAGGACTACTTTCGAGCATTGCGGTTACCGAGCTCAGAGAAGGTCCCATGTGCAAAACCATACTTGGCAGATAATGCCAAGTCTTGGTGGAGAACAACAGAAGCCAACAAAGGACCGGTGGCCACTTGGGAAATGATGAAGGCGAGGATCCGCGCAACTTACGTTCCTCCAAATGCTACTCTGCATCTAAGGGACGAGCTGAGTAGGCTGAAGCAGACTGGAACCATTCAGCAGTATGTGAATGGGTTTATGGCAAAGAGGATACTTGTCACGGACATGGGGGATATGGATGCGTTCCATGCCTTCATATCAGGTTTGCAAACCTGGACGAGCTGAGTAGGCTGAAGCAGACCGAAACCATTCAGCAGTATGTGAATGGGTTTATGGCAAAGAGGATACTTGTCACGGACATGGGGGATATGGATGCGTTCCATGCCTTCATATCAGGTTTGCAAACCTGGGCTCGCGGTGAGGTGATGCGGTGGAACCCGACCAACTACAAGGAAGCGTTGGATGAGGCCATCAAGGTGCATTTCAACGATAACCTGCGAAAGGGGAACACGACAGGGTCGGGATCCATGTTTAGCAAAGGGGCCAAACCAAGGGGAATGTATAGCAGAGGGAAATTCAAGAAGAGTTTCTCTAAGAATGAGTCCTCGGGGTTCCGGAAAGGCAAATCTGGTGGCCAGCGAGTGAGTACGTGGGGGAGTCAAGCAAAAAGAGACAAACCCATGGATAAAAAGGTCAAGTTGTATAGCAGCGTGGGAAACAACGTATGCTATAACTGCAGTGAAGCGGGACACTTTTCGAGGGAATGTCCTTACCCGAAGAAGGCTAGAGCCAATATGGCCATCAAGTCGGGTGAAGTCCAAACTGAGGTATGTGATCCAGTCCCTAATTCAAAGTTACTCATTACACGAGCAACTTTGGTAGAGAGTCGTTCGCGACATCTATTAGCCCTCCGAGGGAAGCTCGGAGGTAGCTTTGTTAAGATCCTTATTGACACGGGTGCTTCGGATAATTTTGTGGCTGCACAGCTAGACTAACGGTGCAGCGGCTAGGCGAACCAAGGACTATAGAGTTTGTTCAAGGTAGCCAAAGCACCGATGAGGTACTTCGACAAGCGAGAGTCGAAGTAAGGACATGGAAAGTAGACATGGATTTCACTGTGTTGGACATGGCGGGATTTGACGTGATCTTTGGAATGGATTGGTTCAATCGGTTCGTGGTAGCCCTGCATGAATAAGGTAGGAACCTTGTGGTACTAGCAAATGCCCAAAGAAGAAGATCTAGGGTGGAGGCCTAGGATCTAAAGGTAGGTCAAAGCAAGGCCAAAGAGTCCTGCTTAAACTTAGTGTCCACGAGAGGACAACTCACTAAAGGAACTAAGGCAGCCTTTTTGTGCTTACTCTCGGTGAAGAGTGACAAAAAGATAGGAACAGAAGAAGTACCTTTAGTGATCTAACGGGTGTTGGACCAATTCCAGGATACCATGCTGGAGGAGCTACTGGCGGGGTTGCCCCCCACACGACCGATAGAACATAAGATTGAGTTGGTCAAGGGTGCTGAGGCGGTGGTTCGTCCCCCCTATCGTTTGAACGAAAAAGAACTCAAGGAGCTCAAGTGCCAACTAGAGGAGTTGGTGGACAAAGGGTATGTTAGGTTGCGCAAGTTGCCATATGGGGTGCCGGTGTTATTTGTGAAAAAGAAAGATGGATCTATGTGCATGTGCATAGATTACCGGTTGCTCAAAAAGTATACAAAGTACCCTTTGCCCAGGATTGAGGACCTGTTCGATAGGTTGGGAAGGGCAAAATACTTCTCAAGGATTGACCTAAGGTCAGGATACTACCAAATCAGAGTAGCCAAGGAAGATGTCGAGAAGACAACCTGTCGAACGAAGTATGGGAGCTTTGAGTTTCTGGTGATGCCCTTTGGGCTGTGCAATACACCGGCAACGTTTTCGGCATTGATAAATCATATCTTTGTACCCTATCTGGATCACTTTGTGGTCGTCTATATTGACAACATCCTAATCTATAGCGAGAAGCTAGAGGAGCATGCTGAACACTTGGCGAAGGTGTTTGAGAAACTAAGGGAACACAAATTATATGCTAAAGAGAGCAAATGTGACTTTGCTCAACAAGAGGTAAAGTTTCTCGGGCATGTGGTGGGCCAGGACGGGCTCAAGGTGGACCCGGAGAAGGTCCAAGCGATCCAGAAATGGGAACGACCATCGAATGTACATGAGTTGAGGGCGTTCTTGGGGCTATGCAACTACTACTGAAATCTTATCAAACACTATTCGAGAGTAACCTTGCCCTTAACGGACCAAACAGGGAAAAGGGAAGATGGTATGGACAGCGGAATGTGAGGCGGCATTTGTCCACCTCAAAGGGAAGTTGAGGAAGGCTCCTATGTTGGCATTACCAGACTTTGGTAAGGACTTTGAGGTAGAAACGGATGCTTCAGACTTTGCGTTGGGCGCAGTTTTGAAGCAAGACAACCATCCAGTAGCGTTCTTCTCGAAGAAGTTGGACAAGGCTCAAAGGAATTGGCCTGCCCATGAGAAGGAATTGTTTGCGGTGGTTAAGGCGCTCAAGGAGTGGCGACACTACCTTGGGAGACACTTCAAGGTTTACAGGGACAATGTGGCAACGAAACACTTCTTGTCACAGCCCGACCTGAGAGGGAAACAGGGTTGGTGGGCCAATGCTTTGGCCGAGTTTGATTGTGAGATTCTGTACAAGCCTGGGAAGAGCAACATCGTGGCGGATGAGCTAAGTCGAAAAGCGAGCTTGAGGTTGGCGATATCCAGCGCAACAGCAACCTTCTGGGACGATGTGCGGACAGTATATGAGAACGATGGTCTAGCACAAGAAGTGATGCTAAGGAATCTAGAGGCACGGGAAGCTCACCAGAGATTTGAGCTGCCAACGAAAGAGAAAACGGGCTATGCGGAATGCAATGGACTCATCTATTACAAGCAAACGAGGGTGTATGTTCCAGAAGGAGAACTAAGGAAGGTAACCTTAGAAGAGTGTCATGACAGACCCCTTGCGGGACACGGCGGAGTGCCCAAGATGATGGGCTTACTCAAGAGGAAGTACCATTGGCCCGATATGGCTAAGGACGTCCAAGACTATGTAAAGACATGTCTAACATGTCAGCAGGTCAAAGCCGTGACTAAGGCTAATGGGGGCTTGTTGCAAAGCATCCCAATTCTAGATCGTCCGTGGAAATGTCTTACGATGGACTTCATCACGGGACTCCCACCAAGCGAGGGGTTTGATGCGATATTTGTGGTGGTGGACCGATTTTCGAAAATGGCACATTTCATACCCACCACAATGGAAGTGGATGTAGAAGGTGTGGCAAAGCTGTTCTTCGAACAAGTGGTTCGAGTGCGGGGAAGGCCGGAAGTGATCATCTCAGATCGAGATAAGATCTTCACTAGTAGGTTCTGAAGGACTCTCTTGGAACTGTATCGCACATGGTTGAAATTCAGCACAGCCTATCACCCACAGACAGGTATGGGGTATTAAGTCAAGTTTGGTGGCACTAACACTTCTTGACAGACGGACAAACGGAAAGGGTGAATAGGCAGCTGGAGGATTATTTGTGATGCTATGTCTCGGGAGACCAAACCGATTGGGTAAGTCATTTGGGATTTGCGAAAATGTGTTATAACAACTCACCACATTCGAGTATCGGGGTGAGTCCATGGGAAGTCATCAATGGGCGAGCTATTGAAGGTCCTGTGGAACTCGGCGTGGCTGAGTATCATGGAGAGCTACCTGCAGTGGAGGCATTCACGGCGGAAAGGCTCAACATTTGGAATCTATTCCTTGGAACGGGCTCAACAAAGGCAAACCAAGTACGCGAACCAAAAGCGCCAGGATGTAGAGTTCCAAGCTGGGGAGAAGGTGTGGCTAAACACCAAGAACCTTAGGCTACCAAGTGGGATCAACCGGAAGTTGACCCAAAGGTAAAAATGCATGTATTCCTGTAAATAAATTGATCTTGAGTTCCTTAAGCAGGTTCGCGGGGCCTTACGAGATTGAGGCACGAATCGGTAAAGTGGCTTACCGACTCCGACTTCCTCGAGAGATGGGGAAGATGCACCCAGTGTTCCACGTGAACTTACTCAAGCCGTACTTTGAGGATCCGCTTCGCAAGGACCAAGTAAGACCTTTACCTAAGGTTATCCAAGGGGAAGAGGAATACGAAGTCGAGGCCATCCTCAATGAGCGCAAGAACAAGCGATAAGGACCCGAGGTGAGAGAGTTCCATGTGAAGTGGAAAGGATTTCCACACTACGAAGCAACATGGGAACTGGAGGAGAACCTAGCGAACGTGCGAGATCTAGTGGAGGAATTTCTGCAAGGCAGAACTCTATGTACTTATGCAAAGTTCAATTAAAAATATCAATTTGCAAAGTTGAGCAAGTGGCATATGTTGGGACCCAAAGGCACGCCGAAGGTAAGTTAATTAGCATGGGTTAGCTAGGTTGACCAGGCGTAGGGCACTACGCCTGACTCCCCGCGGGGATGTCGAATCCGTAGACATATTCTAGGGAGGTTGGGTTCGAGTCCCAATCCCCTAGTAAAGCAAGGCTGGGTTCAAGTCCTGACCCCATACTAGGGCGTGGTGAGGTGAGGAGTATAGGGACACCTATACTCCGTTGTCATTGGCTCTTGGCCAGGGAGGCTAACTTAGGCACACCGCTAAGTGGGGGGATGCCCCCGGAGACATGGTCAACAAGTCGTAGGATAAAAAGAGACGTTCGATGTGGGCATCGAACTTCTTCTATGGGTGGTAGAGCTATAAGGAACCAACTCCCCGAGATGTCGTAGGCTAAAGGATCCCCAAAAGCATGACCAAAATGACAAAGAGTTTATCGGATGGGACCGAGTCGAAGATCGAGTCCAAGACTGACTCTGAGACCGAGTTCGAGATAGAGTCCGGGATCGAGTCCGAGGCCGAATCGGAGACCGAGTTCAAGACAGAGTCTGAGATCCAAATTGGGTCCGAGACCGAGTCCAAGGTCAAGTCCGAAGTCGAGTCTGAGATCGGGTCCGAGATCGAGTCTCAAATCGAGTCCGAGACTAAGTCCAAAGTCGGGTCCGAGATCGAGTCCGAGATCGAATCTGAGACTAAGTCCAAATACTAATACGGGTCAAGGGGTGAAAGCCCAAAGCATGTGTCTCCCAGGGGGGGCGGGGGCTGCAGGGGGTTCCAAAAGTATAGTAGGGATAGTGAGGTCCAGGAACCAGTCTTGAAGGAACTCTTCAGTGGTGCTTCCAAATTGACTTGAGGTTGAGACTGGGGCCGAGGGGCCTTGGGTGGGAGTGAGCATGGGCTTGGGTGGTGCCGGAGGGGCCACCCAGGGAAGTGCTCAAGAGCAACTCCCACTCCCGAAAGGGAAACCGACTGCGGTGCTCCCGGCTCATGTCGAGTGGTGCCCCACTTGAGTACCTTGTGGCTCATTGGTCCTTGCCCTTCCTAGGGGCTTGGGGCTTCCCTTCGGGATGGAAGTCGGGGGGTAGAGGTACCCATACCGAGCCGTTAGGCCACGGTGTTTCGCTCTGACATCCCGAAGCAAGTGTTGCACCCAAGGCTTGGGATTTAGAGGGTCCTATGATCAAGTCTTCATGTACCAAGGGGTGTTAAGAACCTGGAGGCTTAGTGTGCTTGGCTGCTTGTGCCTGCGGGGAGTGTAGCCGAACCTTAAGTCTAGTCTAACCCGGGGAGGGGGATTGGGAGAGATTTGGGAATCCGTAGATGGATGGCTAACACTTTGTTGCTCATGTAGTGAGTAGCTGAAACCAAGTAGGACCAAGTAGGAGCTGGTACAATAGGTGGGAACCTTGGCGAGGGAATTTAGCACAAGCCAAGGCGGTGTTGGTCGGATAGGCGAGGTAAGCTGGCAAATTGGAAAGGAAAAATTTGTGGCTTACATTCTTCTAATCTGGAGGAGAATGACTAAAGGAAAGGTGTGAAGCCAAAAGCAAGTAGTAAGGGGATAGAACCGAACCATAGGAATCGAAGGGCATGACCAAGGCTGGTTATGCCAGCTGGGAGTGGAGAATTAAGTGGGGGCTTGAGGGTGTTGTTGCTAGCAACCGTGATGCCATGGAGAGTCTAAAATATGGAATTGTCCATATTAGACTATATGGCAACTAGAAAACTTGTGAAAAGGGAGGCTTTAGTAAGTTAAGGGACAGAGTTCCTTCAAGGTTCCCAAATACGATTCTAGGTAGTTTAGTACCTAGAAAGGCCAAGTGTAAATGGTTCATGGAATGCGTGAAACTAGAGTGGCGCAGTAGAAGCGTGGTCTTGAAGCTTGCTATGAGGCAAGGCTATCAAGGTTAGGGAAGTAGTTCCCGAGTGTTCAAAGAGAGGGCTTTGAACGAAAGTCAATGGTCAAGGACTTTCATGCTTATGCAAGAACCATGATACAGTGGTCGGAGGACTTGCCAAGCGAGATTGGCAAGTCGGGGGAACAAATACCCTAGTTGAAGGTGATAACTTCAAAAGGGGGTGGGCCATGGGGCCAAGTATGGAGAAGTCCATGCATGATCACAGACGTGTCAAGTGAGAGGACTTGGTAATGTGGAGGAACTAAGTTCTTAAGCTATAATCTATAGTGCACTTTAAGTATAAGTTGGTGCACTGGCGTGGGGAGTCACGCCAGGCATCTAGGGTGATGCTGTCCATAGATGCATATACGGAGGTTGGGTTCGAGTCCCAACCCTCTAGTGCTTGGGTTCAAGTCCCAAATCACTAGGGCGTGGTGATGGTTTGGAATATGAGGACACTCATATTTCAGTAGTCATGGACTCTCAGTGAGGAGATTGATTTGGGCACACTACCAAGCGAGGGATGCCTCGGAGTCATGATGCATGGTTAGATTGCTTAGAGTGAAAGCTTGGCATATCTAACTTGAACACTTTAGTGCAAAGGGCACCAAGGACGTGGTGAATGAGATGGGGACACCCAGTCTCAGTTGCTATGGATCCTTGGCCGGAAGGGCTGGCTTGGGCGCACCGCCAAGTGTGGGGGATGCCCCCAGGGTCATAGTCAACAATTTAAAAGGGTTTGGAAGACTTAGTTCCTATTGGTAGACCTGTTAAGGGGTCAAGATGAGATCACCAAGTGATCTTGTGGCTAAACAAAGACAAGGTCTTTGTTTGGGTTAAGGAATATGATTCCCAGTTCAAAGTGTTGATTTGAACTATTGATAATGGTGTGGCTTGGTCGAGATGACCAAGTGGGAAGGACAACTAAAGGGAAATCAATTGTGCCAATACGATGGTATAGTAAGTTTAAGAAAGTAGTTTCGGGGAGACCCATGGGAGGGTCGCAAAGTTTGGCCATGGACGAAGCCCGTAGCAGAAATTGCTAAAGAGACCTACTAGGGGTGAGCACCCGCTGGACTTAGCAAAGTAGAGCCTTTGCCATGGAACCAAAAGGATACCTTGAGAATGGAGGTAATGATCCTATGTTGCTCAGTGCAACAATCAATGGATAAAAGCAAAAGACTAGTGGCCAAGTGTGGGCCATAGAGTTCATTGGAAGGAATCCAAATGGCAAAGTTAGGCATGGAACACTAATGTGTTGGATGCTAACGGATTGTGAGAAAGGAAGTGTGCTTCCAAGGATGGATTCCCAAATGCTCCAAGTTGGCAAAGGTGAAAGCTCCAAGGGAGGGAGTGGCGAAGTAGCCAAAGGATAGGGCCGTGGATATCTCTAGCACAACTTACGATGGCTGGAACTTGGTGCCAAAAGTGGCATAAAATAGAAAGGAGGACGATGGCACCCTCAAGTGGGGAGCTTTCTAGGATGGGAAGTGAAGTGGCACAATATATGCAGTGAAAGGTGTCAAAGACACTAAAGAAATTGACTTCGAGAAGTCAAAATTAAAAGTTCCAAGGTGAATTGGTTATGTCAATAGAAGTTGGGACTACTCGAGAATGAGTAGTGGGATTGAGCTAGAGAACGGGTCTCTAATGGGTTTAGCGAGAATAAACCCAATAAAAGGGAGAGAACCACCTGAGGTGGTCAAATGAGTTTCTATGTTGGAGACACTATGCTCCTTAGAGGTTGGACAAGGCATGGCGAGCCTTTGATGTCAAACCATTGACAAATATTGGCTAAGTGCCAAGGATGGAGAAGGTAATACATGCTAGTGTTACTTTATAAAACGGTTTATCATTTGATAAGGACATCGAACTTCGTCTATGGGTGGTGGAGTTGTGAGACACAAATCCCTAAGCCCCAAAGTGGAGCCGAAAGGGTGCCATGTGGTAGTGGCCGAAGCAAAAGCCAAACGAGCGTAACACGTTTGGACTAAAAGGCTCCGACTTGAAAGGTCAAGAGCGAGAGTGGAACTCCCAACGGAGTGCTCAAGGAACGAGCATGAAGCGAGCAATAAGCGAGGCTCCAAAAAGGGACCCAAAAGGACCAACACATGAAACGTGGAAGTGTCCGAGATGGAGTTTGAGAAGGACCCGAGATAGAGTCCGAGGTCGAGACCGAGACCGGGACCGAGACCGAGACTGGGACTGAGACCGAGCCCGAGCCCGAGCCCGAGCTCGAGCCCGAGTCTAATTCCGAGTCCGAGTTCGAGTCCAAGTCTGAGTCTGAGTCCGAGTCTGAGTCTGAGTCCGAGTCCGAGTCTGAGTCCGAGTTCAAGTCTAAGAGGGTGAAAGCCCAAAGCGTTTGTCTCCCAGACCCTGGGGGGTTTGGTGAGGTCCAAAAGTATAGTAAAGGGGAGGACTGCAGTGGAGCCAGTTTTGCTAGGAAAGGCCAGTTTGGCCCAGGAAGGCCAGTGTTGGGTGATGAACTAACCACTGGGAAGTCCAAGACTAGAGTGAATATGGACCGACAAGCAGGGTAGCTTGGTGAAGTGTTCAAGAGCCGGCTCTAGTTCCCCCGGGAGATCGACTAGCCGATGCTCCCAATCCAAGTGTGGGTGGCACTACCTACTTGGATACCTGGTGTGGCTCAATGGAACCTCGCTCTAAGCCCATGGCTAGAGCACCTAAAGGCAGAAGGTGGGGAGAGTACCCACGGGGCTTGCGTAGGGCCACAGTGTTCCAAAATATTGTCCTAAAGTCCCATACGGGGGAAAGGAGGAGGAACAATCCTCTAGTGTAGTGACTACGGATATGGTCACATGGTGAGGAAGTCTCAGAGGACAATGGGACTTAGTGGCCGGGCCTACGGGCCTTGATCTAGTGGCAGTGTTGGTGAAAATGGCCATGGACGGAAAAGGGACTTGGCAGAAACTGACAAAGGGATGTTGGGGAAGGTTATTCCCCATATCTGTAGGCATCCTAAGGATGCTAAGGAGTGGATCTGGGATGACCACTCGTGGACGGACGGCCCAGTTTTGGAGAGACGGGATTGTGATGCAAGTGGTATTAGACCACCAATGCGGCAAAGGTGAATGGGCATGGCCTTAGCGTAATGGGCCGATATGTCAGTGGTACCTTTGGGTGTCGGTCTTGGGAGTGGACACGTGGAGCACTTGGACCAAGTGCAAGGGATGAGTGGCATGAATGCCATTCTCAGGACTAGCAAGTCCCAAGTCCTGAATTGGACTTAAGGAGGTTGTGAATGAGACTCTTCCAAGTGGTCAGAGGTGTAGTTAAGTGACTAAAGTAGAATGAAAAATTTAATCGCTTACAAGTATGCTTTAAAGAGGATGTTGATCTTCCTTAAGGGGGAGAGAGTGTCATGAATGTGACTGTGGGTATCGAAAGTTATTTATTGGCTAGTCCTTTCGGATATTCTTTCTTTATTACCATAATAGCAAGAGGTCGGTATTGTTGGTTCCTTTTTCAAGTCATCTTGTTCAAGTGTTAGTAAACTAGGCTTAACATCTATATTTAGCCACATGAATATAAGGTAAGAACTTTTATATATTTTTTGTTGAGCATACTCGGCCTGGCTTTTAGTTCTCATTTGCTTTATCTTACACTAGCTTGACAAGAACCCTCACGTATTGAGATTAGTCCTTCAATATCGCCAGATGATAATTTACTATGTTTATCAAACACTCTTGCTATCATGCTTCATGTGTTAGTCTTATTTAGTTCCATTAGCTATTTATAGAAAGTGTCTAGATTTGTTAATTTGGCATATCTATAGAATGTAGAAATTGTCCTAAATATAATGGTATTGATCTCGTATCCAAATTTGCAATCTAACACCATTCCATATTTAATAAATTTTCACACTTGTCCCATAGACTAACTCCTGATCCTAAAGGTGATTGAAGGTGAAAACCCATGTTCCTTAGGGTTGTGGGTGGTTTTAAATGTATAGTAGGTAGGTCAAACACGTCCGATCAGCCTAAGGCATAGTCTAGCTTCTACTTGCGTGCTTGTCTTTGTTTTGCATCCGACTTGGGTTTAAGCCCAAATTCCATACCATACTAACTAGTGGAGTATCTATATCCTCGTGTTATACCACCAGTATACTAAAATAGTGCTAGACTTGCATTAGGATGCTAGAAGCTTTAAGACTATTCTAATATCACTTCATGCTCTTGTCTCTTTGCTCCTTTGGCTAAACAGTTAGAAGTCACTCCATGTTCTAGTTCCTTTGCTTTTTCGCTACAAACTTGGGAATTTGGCTCCATTCCTTAATTCAATAGCCTAAGGCCCTGAAACTTGGGTTCTACTCTATTGTCCTTAAACACGTGGCATGTGATATATATAGCACATAGAAGGTTTATATTCCACTTTATGGTTATCCTATGATAAATCACTATAGGATAAAATTTAAAAACCATATACACTACAAGAAAAGGGCATCTATCTAGGCTCACAAAGAGACCACTTTAGCATCTAGAGCCTGAGTATGCTCAACCAGCCCAAACTTGCTGACCACTTTATTTAAATGATGACAAAACTATGTTTGTAATACCATCACATGGCAAACACAAGATAAAGCATTTACCACCACATTCAATTTTCCTAGACGATGCTCAATAAAAAACTCTCTAAATTCCATGAGTTTGACCATGCAACAAGCTTGTCTAATGTTTAACTCCTTTTGTGTGAAAAGATATACAAGAGGTTTGTGGAGCGCGGACCATAATTGCGCTTACGAGCTAAAGAGTTGAGCTCACGAGTTGAGCTCAATTTTCAATTGTAATTTAGTACAAACATTATAAACTTTAAAATTTTAAAGTTATGGCGAAACTAATAATTTCATAACTCTCTATATATTATATAGATAAAAATTTTCTAAAGGATACCTCTTGTTCTAATAATTTAAATATTTACTACATGCAATGATAGGGATGTTTGTTAGAACATAAAATAAAATATTTGTAAAAAGAGTATTCTTGTCACTTCTTTAAATTTGTATTTTGTGCTTTCTGGCTAGTAAATGTTAGGTTTGTCAGAATTTTAAAATTATTAAATTGGAATTAAGATTCTATATAAGGATATATAACCATTTGAAAGGAACAACTGTGATGGTACATATGCTCTCACAATATATTGTAACATCATACACCCGAAAGACTATCATGAAATATTTTTTGAGATGGTAAAGACAAAAATGGTGACTCACAAATACTATGGGCAGTATTGCAAAAAGAACCTCGCAAGTATATGAAATGAAAAGTGAAATAATAAAATATTTTTATTAACTATATAATGTATAATTAGTTTATATTATTGATAGAGAATAAACATCGATAGCGCTGGAAAATCTAATTAGCTCCAAAAGTTTTCTGCAACTCGGAAATAGTAAGGCTTGCTTGGTATATATGAATATCCACTTTAGGATCCTAGTGCAAGATGTTGATAAAGATGTAGTATATATGCTTGCAAGGAGCATATGCCTTCCCATGTTCCTCGTGCTTCGTAAAGTTTGGACATGTGCAAGAAGGAAAGTCTTGAATGGCAATTGTGTACTCTCCACCTACTTTGTTTTGACTATGTACTCCTTTGCGAGCGCAGTGATGTACTTCGTGAAGAGAATCTCATACTTAAGTGTTTGAGCCAAGTTTATTTTACCTTGCTTCTGCTTGGAGACGGTATCAATAAATTTAACTGCCTTACCTTTTCTCGTTGGCCTCCTATGCATCTTTGTAGGAACAGTTCTGGTTTTATCACTCATGTCTTCAACTCTCCTTTCAAGATTGAAACCAAATTTCTTAAGGTTTTCAATCTCATCTGAGGTGAACGCAACCCCATTAGCAACTAGCCATTCTTTAGGTACTGCATCAGGTTTAGTCACTATAGTGTCTTCAAGCCGCTTTGTATGGTTGACATCAAAGTTGCAGCAATATAACCAACACCATCTTGAAAATCCTGCTTGCTTTCGTTCCCCATGGAAACATGGGGCTGGAACAGAAGCAGACTTGTCACCATGGATCCAAGCCCAACACTTGCCCCTTGGAAGCATCCCCACACACCTTACATTTGATTTTGCTGGCACTCGATGGATTGCCCATTGCTTTGGCTCCACGCTATAATAAGCAATTTCAACCTGCTGTGATACACTTTCTTCATTAGCCACTTGAGGTGGCTCGGTTCTGGGGCGATGTCTTGGAGCAGAATGATACTCAACATCAGGCCTGTGAGAGCTTTTTGCTCCAAGATCCATGCTAACATCTTCACCAGCAAAGGAAATCAACACTTTGAGCGGACAGTCTTCATATCACTAATAGAAGCCCGAGGAGTGTAGTCCATAGATGTGCCATGGACCACTTCCTCCACTGCAGTTGCCATTGTTCGTGCTGGTGGAGTCACTTTCTTCTTCATCCGATCATGTAACATCTCAACCGAAGGTCCTATTCCCATGTATCTTCCTTCCTCAAATGCCAAGGCTTTTGAAGACTGCTCTACAGTGCGTATCAAATCTGATAGACATGCTTCATATAGACTCATATTCCCTTTCCCTGCCTTAGAGGAATGCCAGCTCCAATGTTTACTCTCTGAGAGATTCACAGTTGGGGTGTATGCAAGATCCTCAAGTGGTTGATCCTTATAAAAAGATGATATTAAAAAGCAATAAAAAGAGAGGGAAAGAAGAAAAACCAACCTGAAAAGAGTGATGTCCCTATTGGAACATTTTAACTTCCCACCACCCCAACCACGACTCAAGTTGTGGTAAACAACTTACATTAGTATGGCCATCTTCACGCCACCACATTCAGTTCTCGTTTGCTTTTGCCTCATGCTCTTCTTTAGAAGGTGCAGCCTGCCATTGTTTGCACAACTCCTTAAATGTTAATTGGAAATCTGGCTTGATAAGGTGGCAGTGTTGGTTTAGGCTCTGAGCCCAATGGAACTCACAAGTTCTCTCACGACCTTCTAGGGGTTGACTATTCCCAAAGACTTCCCAGACACCATTCCAATTAGCCCCAGCCCCATCTGCCATGAAACCGTGAAAGTTGGCAGGCTTACCAGTCCACTTCAATACAATGTCGGAAAGGGACTTCCAAAATATTTCCTGAGCCATCTGGTCTTGTACTTTAAACTCTGCCGTTGCAATTGTCAAGTTACAATGTAGCTTGTGAAAAGCGCAATGTTTAAAACCATTTTAAGATAATGAAAAAAAAAACTACCTCAGATCATACACATGAGCTCCCATGGTTGTCTAACCCACCACCCGCTCTATATGGTCAAAATGTACCCATGCATTAACAAGGTCACTCGACCCAGACATATCCATTTGGGAAATAAGATCCACACCAGAGGCAGAGCCTATGGTAGACATTTTGAAAACAAAGGGGCACTCTTACTCACTAACGACTTGATCTGGAAAAAAACTCCCATGGATAAACTCATAGGGATAAGTCTGTTTTAGTTCAAGGATTGAGTTGATATTTTATTGGAGTTTCCCCTCTCGAGATTCACACATCCAAGACTTTATCCTAAATAAAACAAAATGTAAAAGAGATATTATTGAAAAGTATGTAATAATATTTTCATACCTCCTAAGGCTAGTTGTAGGTTGCACATGTCGTAGTAACTCCCGCAAGCTAGCCTCATCCAGTTGAGTATTCTTGTAGTCCAGATCAAGTAAAGTGTTTGCAATAAAATCCTTGAGCACTATTTTTTGAACATGCTTTGGAGTTGTAAATGAGTTTCTCACAGTCTCTATCTACACTGCATCTTTGAAATGGTTGACTGAACTCTTTTGTATCCCTTCCTGCATTGGATGTGTGTGCGTGCTAATATGTACTGCAGCTCTACTAGCCTCTCCATCCCGTGGAAGAAAATAGTACATCTTGGCCCCGCAGATGGCATGACACAATGGAGCATTCTTGCAAAACCAACACTTGAATCCAACACCAATGGTGTCACAGAGGGGAGGATTGGTTGCAGATCCTTCAAAAAATATGGAGTTTTTACCACACTCTTGATTGCATGCTTTATTCACACAATCCAAATACCCACCACAATGAACCATGGACATTGTGTCTTTGAAATGCTAGAAATGTGTGGTCTTGATCTTGCACCAGTTGTGGACGTCCTGCTTCGTCTCCATCCCTTTTCGTTTTGAGTTGACAAAAGGTGGTAGTTCAAAGAAGATATTGCCATTGTATATAGATGGGAGCTCGCTAACAGGCCTATGTAGAAAAGAACGAACATTGATAGAGAGGCGAGAAAACTAGAAAGTGTTGCAAACAGCTTGGAATATTAGTGAAGTTGGAGTTTGGAAATTCTTGGCTTGCACTGGACTAACATCTCCGCTAGAACTAGAAGAGGAAGAAATGATGACGACTGACTCTTGCTTCACATTCACTTTATCAGGATCGCAGCCTTGCACTTTGATTGGAGATCCAAAAACTTGAATCTCTTTCGACTTGGAATGTTGCAAATCCCAATGTTGTCCACCTTCACCTACACCCGAAAGAAGAAACTCCGATCGTTCAACTACACCAATGTTATTGCGAATCACAACTTCCAATGAAATAGAACCAAGAGAAAGATCGAAACGTCGGCAAGCAAAACTTTCTGAAATAAGACTTTGGGAGAAAGAAAGCAGTGGGTGATCTTGGTAATGCAAAAGGAAGCCCTCCATTTTGTTGCCTTTAGGTTTTGGAACTCTGAACTTTTATAACGAAATGTCACCTCACATGTGCTATGCCATTATGTGAAAAGAAAGGGCGATTTTATTCTAGGATCTAACATCTAATAATGTTGTTATAATAAATTCTATATGAAGTATAAAGGACTATGTTGTACAATATTAAAAGTCTATATACATTGAATTCAAAAACATGCTCAAATTTATTATATGCACTAACTTTTGGTAGAACGGAAAGAAATATCACCTCAAGTATGTGCTATAATATGAAAGATAGGAATGATTTTATTCTAGGATCTATCATCAACCAACTGTTGCCAAACAAATTAAATATTGTACATATTTTCAGTACTTCATTAAAGCTAGAAATCATCACATTCTTCTGAACTCATTTAAATATATTCCATTTTTGTACTACCATCTATCACCTATAGTAAATTATCTATATACATTGCTTTGGAAATAACACCTTACAATTTAATAATCTTATATTTTCTGACAATTTTGTACTGTGATCAATTCAACACATGTGTCTGTGACATTATTTCACATTATGACATAGTCATATTAGAGCACACCTCCATTATTAAATTACAACTCAAAAGGACTTTGTCACGTGATTAAATCTAGGACGGAATAGAAATTGTATAGTGCTAGCAAATATTTGCAGAATGCAATGAAGATTTACTGGATCCACGATGAACGGCTGTGATGAAAGTTAGGTTAGGGTTAGGTCCGCTGCCGGCATTAGGGTTTTACAGAAAGAGATTGGGAGTGACTGCGAGATCCATTGGCATCGAATAGAATGCCACCAAGAGTAAGTTTTTTCTCCTCCACTCCCATGCCACGCCTAGCGCCCCCGCGCCCACGCCACGCCCAGCGCCGCCATGGCCAGCACTACCGCCCCCACACCACGCCACGCCCAGTGCCACCGTAGCCCAGGGCCACCCAGCACCACGCCACGCCCAGCACAGCGCTGCCTAGGTCCGCTGTTGCCATGACGCTGCTGCCATGTCGCCGCTACCATACCACTGCTGCCCAGCATTGCCCACGCCAGTGCTGCGTTGCCTAGGGCCACCACTGCCCAGCACCGCCGCTGCCATGCTGTGCCCAGCACTGCTGCCACTGCTGCCAAGTGCCCGAGCCGGGCATTTGGCCGGGCACTCTTCTTGGGCCGGCCATGGCAGGCCAGTACGCCGGTAAACCAGCGCTAGAGCCAACTGCCCGCACCAAGTCTGGGCAGGCCAGCAAAGGCGCTTGGGGGCGGGCCGGTGCCCACGCCAAGTGCTTGTGCCAAATGCCCATGCCGGGCATTTGGTGCAAGCCAGCCAAGTTCAAGTGCCCAAGCTAGGCACTCCGTGTGGGCTGGCAAAGCGTTTGGGGGCCCTGTGCCAAGTGCCTGTGCCGGGCATTTGGCGCGAGCCGGCCAAGGGGCTTGGGGGTGAACCAGCGCCCACGCCAAGTGACAAGGCCAAGCGCCCACATTAGGCATTTGGTGCAAGCCGGCCTTGGCACTTGGAGGCGGGCCGGTTCACTGGCAAACTAGGCTGCCCCCAAGTGCCAAGGCCGGTGCGTGCCAAGTGCCCGGCCCGGGCATTTGGCCCGAGCTGGCCTTGGCACTTGGAGGTGGACCGGCGCCCGCACCAAGCGCCAAGGCCAAGCGCCAAGGCAAGGTTCTTGGGCGCTTGGCCTTGGCAAGGGCCGGCCAAGGTGCTTGGGGGCGGGCTGGTTCGCTGGTGAATCGGCGCTTGCACCGAGCCCACACCCTGTTCCCCTCTTCTTATGCATTTATAATTTATAATGAGTTTTTTTTATTTTCAGAAACGGAAGCAACTACAAAAGGAGAGGGATGTTAGATCAAAGAGAAGACATGAAGAAGATGAGATCCAGGACAACAATCAAGTTGACCTTTAAATAGAGATTTCCACAGTGACAACTCTACCGTCTTTGCAACCAAATAGCTCCAGTCCATATGCACCCCCACCACCGCCATCGATGCCACCACCACCATTACCACCACCACCACCTTCACCACCATTGCCACCTCTACCTTCATCACCACCTTTACCACCACCATCATCACCACCATTACCACCACCACCGCCACCATCATCATCACCACCAATGCAACCATTGTCATCACTACCATTGCTGCCACAACCACAAATGCCACTACTCTTAACATATTCACAAAATATGGCAAAAACGGAGTAGTGCCCAAGTGTGCCTGACGGGGGTGTTGGGCCCGAGTCAAGGGCTAGATCTGATAATGGTGCTATTGGAGGTGTAGCTGAAGCTGAAAGAGAAGTGGAGCTACCTGAACACATTATCGACAAGTGCTTCTAGTTTTGAGAACTAAAGAGAAGGCCATTCACACGACTCTGGAGTCTCTCAAGTGGGAAGGCCCGGGAGACATGATCCGAAAAATCCCACTATGTCGATTCACTCAGACAAGCGTCGTTCGGTCTGCTTCACTGCACTTCGTCAACATGGACATCTATAGTCTGTACAAATAGAACGGCCTTGGGACAAATATAGGTATGTTCCTTGTTTCGGTCTTCAAGCCAGGAACGACAAATACCCTCTCAGTGTCACCAGAAATTGAGAGGGATTGGGATGACATTTGGAAAATGAAGTCCCACGAATTTGACATCAAGCTTATGAGCCATTCTGAGACTCAACAATTTGTGGGGAAAATGTTTTATGACAGCTGTGTGGAGTAAGGTATGTTCTTCCAAGTATACTTCTTATCATAGAATGTTTGTGTTGCCTTCAGCCATTGGTGAAGGTTAAGCAAGATGCATATGCACAGTTGCATCAAGCTGAAAATGATCAAGAACTCTCGGAGCATTTAGCTGCAATTGACAAGAAAATCAACAACACAAAGAAGACAAAGGTAAAGAAATTACTTAGTGTGGCTGACTCTCAACGCCCAAAGGAGTGGTTTGATATTATAACAGAGATTTCTTGTCATGAAAGTAAGTATTGTTTGTGTTTACATGAAGGTTACTCACAAAAGTTATTTCTTAGTGGGCAAGACTCTAGATGAGATTATTTACAACATCTCAAAGTCAAAGCTTATATATGAGGAATAGATACACATTTTGAACGACCTCAATAGCAAACTGAGGGAAGGAGAAAAAGGTTTGGACAGTATGATGGAGACTGTGATGAGGAGGACCGTCTACATTTCACAAACTGTATATGAAGGGGAGATGTTTCTAGCCCCTTTCATAGGGGATGATCCTGAGCAACTTCCATTTAAGGACTTCGTCACCATTGAGCTTACAAAACTTGCAGAGGACTAGCTGCCAAAGAAGGCCACAAGCACGACTCCATTTGATAAACAACTTGGCCAACCTTCATGTGTCAAGCGGCTTTCAGGTAACATACAATTTCTCAACTATACTCAATTGTTTATATTCTATTATAGGTATCTCCAATATAGAGGTGTTCCTCTCGAAACACCAGTATGCACATGACTCCTGAGGCATGGTGTGAGAGATGGAGGCATGTACCTGACAACAATGAAGTTTCCAGCAGCAATAAAGCGCACTTGTCCTTGGGAATTAGAGATGCCAGATTATGAACCAACCCACCAAGAGGTTGCAAGAGGCAACAATGATGACAAAGATGATGGCCATGAGAATGTTGACCTTGTTGGTGCCAATGGTGAGCAAAGTGAAGATGCCAGTGAGAACAAGATTCTTCAAGACGAAGTCGAGCAAGAGAACCAAAACGTCTAAGAAGTTCTACCTCGACGAAAGCGTGCAAATCCACATCTGGAGGAATTAATCAACAGTGATGATGATCGTCTAAGACGTCCCCGTAACCGAGGAACTTCTCGAGGTATATTTCTTTTAATTCTCTCCTTTTCTTAGTTCCTTAAAATGGTTGCAACAAAAACTGTCGGGAGTAACTTCATTCCAGCTCGTCTTGATGCCCGAGAAGAGGACCTGGAGGAACTTACATCTACCACACGCCACATGACGGTATGTAAATTTTTCTTAATATCTTTGTCTTCTCCCCTTAGATTCGCCCTGTTTCTCTAGTGGCATTCCGTGGTGAAGTTGGGATCTTTATTGACTCCTACAGTTCATTAATGGCATCTTTTGAGGACGATGCTGAGAATATGGCTATCTGGCAAAAGTGGGAGCGCTTTTGTTAGAAGATCCATAGGCAACCGCTCAAAAGCACAAACTTCATGCTCTTTGACATGCCAAATGGTCCTCCAGACGCTAATGGTGATGTCCCAAGCTAGAACAACCTGACTAAAGACCACTTGAAGGATGCATTCCTTTTGGCAGTAATTCTCTTTCACACAACTGGTCAAGTTGCCTTCATTCTCCCAAATGACCCCATTGGATGTCCTACCTTATGAGGTATGCAACTCGAGTCAACTTCAAGAGGTTCTCTTCCGGGTGTATCATGGATAGTGTTGGGGTCAAGACCAAAGAAGCTCTATTTCGTTAAAGTGGGATTTATTCAGTAAAATGGGACTAGGTACAAATTTTCAAGTATTTGAAAATGACGTGAAATTATATGTTTTTTGTCCAGGGGCTAGACATATCTGGGGCATGGTGACTAGCACGGTGACTTTGTGTCCAAACTGAGTCCATCTAGTTGTATAATAAATCTCATTGTCAAGGTGAACAAGCCAAATCTGAAGCTAAAGAAGAGCAATGGCATGCGCGCACACACTATTTGTTTGTTCATTGAGCGTGTGGTGAGCTTTCCAAGATGAACGTCATTCCTATTAGCCAGACATATAACTTAATGGTGAGAACATTTAGATATTATTCAATGTTATCTTTTTCTAACGAATCTAATTGTGAAGGTGTAGCAAGAGGCATTGCTAGTCTGGAGAAGTCATTTAACTCATTTGACCCTTAGTGTATTTTCATGAAACTAAATAACATTCATATTATTAAGGAATTTCTCTAGTACCTTTTTTTTACGACATAGAGGCTTGCATTTCTTTCAAAGGTGATTTAGTAAAAGGCCTGAGGGCACATGCCATTTTATTTCTCAGACCGGTATTAAGATATACTAGTGCAAAGGGAAAAAGGTATTTGGTGATCAAGTAAATGGCATGAGGGCACACGCCATTATAAGCCTAAGCGCTAGTGGACACCTCCTTTTTGGTGTCACGCCTCACGCCATCATGCCATGCCATCACGCCTCCTCTGATTCAGATTCGGATTGTTCACCTTGAAATAAAATACATTAGAAACTTAGTAAAGGAATATTAATGAATCTCACCTTGAACCCGAGTTATGAATGCTCTTGCTGCATCTCTTGCATGGTCTGGCAAGGTGATAGTGGCACTCTACTTCCGCATCCAACCATGCACAACATTATCCACCGATATGCTCATGCTGGGATCCCTTGGATTCAGCACCCATCTCTTTTCTAGGCAATCCTTCGTATATCCGGAACGTGGCTTGAACCACTCCACAGTTACATTGAAGGAGTTAGTTTCCGCGTCCTCCTCTACATCAGTGATGCAGCGCCCCACCCATATCATTTGTTTTTTATTACTGGGTCTGACAAGCACGACCATTCCTTTGCAGACCTGTACTGGATTGAATGCTGAATCCGGCTTCTTGTTCCTCGGCCCACAATAGTGATCCTCAACATCGTTATCTGTCACTGCATTTCCAGAGGACATTGTTCCGCTACTATCTGGTGCTCTGGGTTCTAGCCAAAAGGACTCTTCCAATTCTTCATATACAACCGGCCCATTTTGGATAGCAGATATAATCTTCTCCCAGTATTCGAGCAAAGGCTTGCACCTCTTAAAATAGGATTCTCCACCAAACACCAACCCCCTCTTCCAGAAGGCAATATGCTGTCTAATCCCGGCCACTATACTTTCCTGGTCTTTGAGTCCATCCGGGTGCATCGGCCG
This sequence comes from Selaginella moellendorffii, assembly GCF_000143415.4. NCBI lineage: Eukaryota > Viridiplantae > Streptophyta > Lycopodiopsida > Selaginellales > Selaginellaceae > Selaginella > Selaginella moellendorffii. The sequence continues at coordinate 397,480 of NW_003314333.1, forward strand.
TGGGGAACCCTGAGGAATCATAGGTTCCCCAGTTATGGGATCTCTCTTGAAGAGTTCAATGCCGTCCACTGGCAGCCACACTGTGTCCCATTCTCTCATCTTGTACCTCATCACTGGAGCACCGTCACGCATGCTGAAATGAAACTGAAGAGGCTTGGAGTGGCCCATCAGCATTTCGGATCCATCCCTCATATAGCCTCTTACAAACCCCTTAAAGTCTGGAACCTCTGTCACAAGTGCAGCTTCAACAGTGCCTTTGATGCAATTTTGGAATTCATCGTAGAGTTGTGGGAGGGTGAGGACATTGGATCGCCGGAGGGACTCTGCCAGGTGACTGAACATGGCATCGACGTCTTCATGAGTGTGCCCAACCATGAGAAAGCCAAGTGTAACCGTTTCAAATATGCCTTTGGCAACAAGCATCGCCAAGTACGCGAAGACGTACATGTTTTTGTTCTCACTGCCAGCATTGTCTGTTTTGAGCAGAAGATGGGGTGGAAGGCCACATCGGCCGCAAGAACTTCCTTGAGATTCTGCTTCGTTTGGATGAGGCTGTGCATTCACCGGGCAACCAGCCTCGTCGGAATGGCATGAGGCCTCACGTGATAACCCTACAATCTGACGGCCAACATATTCACTGGGATGGCATGGGGCCCCACACGATACTGCAAGCCTTTGCTCCTCCTCCAGCTGAACCCTGTATGGGGTTCGATCAATAAGGGCCTTATGCAAGGGTTGGCCGTTCAGCTCAGTTTGCGCACTTTGCAGAGACCTTAAGTGCTTTGCTAGGGATGCAATCATCATGTTTGCACCCCCGCCACCCCATAGAGGTACAAAGAAGTTCCCATAGTTTTGGGCACCATGCCCATGAGCAATTATGCCAAACAGAGACACAGGCAGCTGCATGGATGAAGAGATAGCCTTGGGGGCAGGATTGAGTTGAGGTAAGCACGTCTTTTTCTGGTCCATTTTGTCGTGGATGATGCAGAGGTAAGAGTCAGGTCTCTCCATGGAGAGAATCCTGTTATGATAATATGCAGTCCTGCAGCTTCTCTGCTCGATGTTGTGGTCGAGCCGCCTTCTAACCAACGTCTCTCGCTCTTGAGCGCTGCAAGAATTCTTCGACAAAGCCATTTTGATAGCAGTGCACTCGTCACACTTTGAAAAGCTGGAGTACTTTCCTATACTCACATCCCTGAACCTGTTGCTCCACAATCTACTAAATCTAGATTGGCTCAGCTTCCTATAGCCATTACTCTGGAGTTCCCGATTCACATCTTGCAATATGGCCCCCTTGGTATACATGGAAGGGAGAACTTGTTGGGTGTCTCGTGTTCCATCTTCCAAGAGGCGGGTTTTATGTGGTTGCTGCTCGCTACATGTCTCAACAAACCTCTTGAAGATTGCCTCTCCATATACAACATGACCCCTGGTTTTGTGCGTACCGTCGTACCCATGGACTGCCTGTTGAACCCTTTGTTCCTCGAACTCAGTTTTGATTCTGTAGAATGTGCTTCGAGGGACTCCATAAATGATTCTCCATGCCTTCATGCAGACCAAACACCTCTGGAAGACCATGCCCCCCACCTGATGTTCTGAAGCATCAACAGATGACCGTAATGCCTCATACACAAAATTGCGAGCTGCCTTCCAGGACAATGTCTTGTATCTTGCTCTCTCCTCTTCAATAGCATCCCAATCAGCATGTTGACAGCACCTCCTCTTGCAACAAGCAACTGTCGAGACCATTCGAACCTCCATCGCCATTTTTTGCCTTTTCGGTTTGTTGCTCAGATCCCTTTGGCTGCGCTTTAGGAAGGTGTACTTTCTTTTCCCATGAAGAGATGTTCTGTCATCAGTTGTAGTGGTGTTTGATTGTGAATCCTTCACATTCTCAAACACTAAATGTTTCAATTTCCACTGCACAATGCTTCCAATAGTCAGACTGTTTTCTTCTGTGTCAACAACCTCTAAAATCGCAACTCCAATATCATCCCAGCCCAATTCTTGATTAGCAACCGCATCTCTTGGATCGACAACTGTGGCTAAGCCCTCAGCTACCACCTCCCCCTCGGGGTTGTTTAGAAACACCTTTGCCTGAATCCATGTAGCACGGTTCTTAAGATCCACGGAGGGAACATGCGTCGCACTTGCACTGTCCCCAACATCTGCTTTCTTCTGCAGATTTTTCAAGGCAACAACAACATTTACCCCGACGACCATCTCTCCTCGTTCAATAGCGACCACATTCCCATCGAAGACAGTCTCTACTGATACAGCAGCATTGCCTTCCCCAAGCCTTTGATAGTGTATAACAAAGTTCCAATCCATAGACACAAGGGTCCCTTTTGCAACTCTCTTCCCACCATTCAAAATGTAAACCTTTTCCCCAACCCTGAAGGCCATTCTGAAAGTGCAGAAAAGAAGTTAAGACCATACAAAAAATGATTAGAGAATGGCCTAAATCATAACATACCAAATAGCATGAGGCCACATGCCATTATTCAAACATGCTATTGACACCCACGTGAAATTTCGCATTCACAAAATTGGCATGAGCCCTCATGCCATCTTGATATACACACAGCTGCAGGCAAGTAAAAACATACATGACAATACGCTAGCCATGAAATTGCAAGGGCCCAAGATGGCATGTGGCCTCATGCCATTTCTAAATGTGGTCCTAAGCCATTCCATGGTGAACATACCAGGAAGCACAAGTGCCGAATATCAAGAGGAAGCGGTAGCCACACCAAAGACAGTGCCGCTCGCAACACCGCAACTACTCGTAGCGCCGCTCGCAACACCGCAACTGCTCGTAGCGCCGCTCGCACAAACTGCCACTCGCATAAACTGCCGCTCGCAATGGTGCTCGCAATGCCGCAACCGCTTGTAGACGCATAAACCACAGCTCACAACGCCGCTTACACAAGCAGCGCTCACTGCGCTCAGTGGAACCAAGAACACGGCACACAAAAATGATAGACCTAGGAATGAGTTCGAGAATTCAAAAATAACACACGCTTGAACGTCACATCAAATCCTCTGACAAACCAGATCTTATGATTCCTCTGAAAAATTTCAAACTGAGTAGCTTCTAGACTTTGCTGTCGGACGTTGAACTTTGTCACATCATGTCCTTGCCTCGATCCAGCTGTGCCATGTCAGTGATTCGAACTTTGCCATGCCATGTTAGCGATCCGCGCCAAGATTATTCGCCGTGTAAAGGAATAATTATGCTGTGTGTGTACGTCCATTTATGGCAATATAAGGCCACACGCCATTCAAAGAATAATGCTAGTTGAGCATTTTTTGGTGCATTTTTGGGTTCAAAATTGCATGAGCCCACATGCTACAAAGTTTACCTGTACCAAAAATAGAAACAGCTTTATTTACTTGGGAATTTAAGTGGCTGAGGCATTTTTAAACTTACAAATACATGCCCTACTTACATTCCTTTGGTTGCTTAAAATTCAAAAATATTATAAACCTTTCTTTTTGCATTTTCAATGTTTTCAATTATGGTTTTTGATTTTCGCAGGACCAACTTAGTAATCTACCGTCATGTTTATAGCTAGCTTTCGTTTGTCCCCTTTGCTAGCCTGAGATACATCTGCTCGGCATCTGCCTCTTACAGCATTTGCCCAGAAAGGGCATCTTTCTTCACGCAGCATTTGCCACATGTTTAGGGTTTAGGGTTTAGGGTTTAGCAATTCAGTAGCTTGATAAACATGCAAATACAGAACTTGATGCAAAATCCTTTGATATGTCACAATGCCCCTAGGACCATAAACACATTTCAATAGAGAGGGTCCTTTCATTTCATAACTCCTTACGTAGACCTTGGTGAAACCAGAGTTAGTGAAGTTGGTTTCTTGTGATCCCGCATCTGATTGTGATGTCCCTTTGCAGTGTCGATGGAAAGGTCAATGCACACCAAACTGTAGAATCTTGGAGCAAAATAACGGTCGGATCTATGGCAAATGCCCCTGAAACATTGTAAGGCTCGTGTGGTCTCATGTGGTGTCCGATCGAGATGCTTCTTTGTAGGGTCATCAAGAAGGACATTGTATACCATTCTGTAAAATCTAGTTGCGATCTAACGGTTGGATCTCCAAAAAACTCAAAACAATCTCGCGTGTGTCAAAATATTCTAGGAACATACTCTTATGTGCCCCTGAAAATGGCATGCGGCCCCACGCCATTCAAGAGATAACGCCAGATGACGCCGAGCATTTTTTGGTGCATTTTTTTGGATCAAAATTGCATGAGCCCACACGCTTGAATGTCACATCAAATCCTCTGACAATTTATTTAGCTGAACATTTGGCATTTTTGGAAATACAAAATGCTTTGGAATATCCAATCATGCATGGTATAAATATAGCGAGGGTATTGAATGATATCCCAATCATGATCTTTCTTTTGGATTTCGCGTGCATGCAGTCCGAGGAATGATGACGTTGCGGATTTCTTTTGGATTTCACGTGCATGCATGCGCGTGGCGATCCAGAAATTAATGGTGGCGCCCACGTCCGAGGAATGATGACGTGGCAGGATTACCAACCGTCGTGACATTTCACGCGTGTGAGGTTAGGTTTTGCATTTTGCTTCGTACTCGCGCTCGCATCGCGCTCTCACTCACGATCACGCTCACATTCGCGCTCATCTACCTTCTCTACAGGTTTCTTGTGTGCATCGGCGTCCACTCGCGCTTGCATCACACTCGCGCTCGCATCGTGCTCGTGTGCATCAGCATCCACTTCAAAACACACCCAGTTTGTAACTTCGCCGCCAACTCCGCCGCCCACTCCGCCACCCACACGCAGCCCACTTGGTGTCTCGGGAGATTTCAGCGCCACTCTCCAACTGTAAGTGGCAGAGTAGCCTTGCTGCTATGATCCGCTGCACACACAGTGCACATTCGCCAGCGAGTCCGGTTGTCACGCCTCCATTCGGCTTCAAATGGTAAGTCTTTTAGGCCAAGTAGAAAATGGCATGAGGCCACATGCCATTCAGTAGCAACATTGGCATGCACCGATTGGGCTCTCGAGTGCAGTCTGGTTACAGATGGCGTGTAGCCTCACGCCATCTTAGGATGTAGCCTCAAGACATCTGATGCAGTGGTGAATGGCGTGTGGCCTCACGTTATTTCCAGCTGCTAGCTTTTCATTTGTCAGCTCTAATTGTTGTGCATTTCTGAACAAGCGAGGAATTGCGTTCTTCTTCCAGCCACTGTCAATGTGGATGCAGAGAAGGGGGAGGAGCTCACCAGTTGGACTTTCGGGATGGAAGACGAGGATTTGAGGCTAAACAACACAGATGGTGGGAGAAAAGAATGCATGGGGGTCCTCATCCAAGTGACAGACACTCCATGCAATTCCATGCAAGAATATAGACTGGCACTTGTGGTAGAGACAGCGTCTGCCTTCAAGATCCACCTTGCACATCCTAGCGGCTTCCCGGAGGGGGGCAGCAACTATGAGGAATTCCTAGAGGGAGCTAGGGAGAGGTTGTCCAGGAGGCCCACAATTTCAAAGACGCTGCGGGTCTATGAAGATCACATGGAATCCACGGACCTCACCTACGGCGATGTTCAAAAACTATATTCCAACATTGAGCCGTTGAGAGTGCTTCCAGTTCGCAAAGCGAAGGGGAAGGGGGTCGATCTGGAAATTACCCCGAAGCTGAAAAGGGTGGTCAAGCTCAAGCCGACGTCCGACTCTCCTCCAAAAAAGAAGCTACTCGGTGATGCCATTGCCTCGGGTTCGAACACTACACCCACCAAAAAGAAGAGCCGCAAAGAGCAGAAAGAGCAAGAAGGGGCAGCAAAAATCGTCGCAGATAATAGTACTTGTTACTATTCCAACAAAGTATATACAATCAACGTGAGCCGTATCGACATCCAAAGCAAATACAACTGCAGGCTAGTATTTGATGAGTGGGTGGAGAAACTGAAGCAGAAGATGCTGGCAAGTCCAGTAACACCCGACATCGCAGACGTGATTCCCTACTACCGAACAATGAAGGGTGAAACGAGGTTTCTAGACTTGATCAATAGGAAGGTGTTGGACGATCAGAACATCCGGTTCTATGCCGTCTCCGGGCAGCATTCTAGCTTGGCAATGCAAGAGATAGTTGTGGATATTATGGTGGGCGAGGAGGTGAAGAAAGTCTTCAAGACAAGAGTTGTCCACCTGATAAAAGGCAACTCGCCCCTCCGATCTATCATATACATCTCCCATGCGCAGAATGTCAAGTAAGAAACGTGCTACAAATCGGGTCTGCACGAGACATTGGCACGAACACGGAAGCTCTGGGTTCAACTGAAGAAGCCACAAAAACCAGGACAAGGACGTGCACTAGCAACTAGCGCCTGGCAGGTAAGCCTCGTTGCATGTGGCATAGCATGTGGCCTCACGCCATTTCCATTGCAGGAATTCTCGAGTCTTCTCTCGAAAACACTGGGGGTCAATGACACACTCAGCATCCATAACATTCTACTTGCGACAAAAGTTGTTTTTGACAAATGGGTAGATGTGCTGAGGAGGTACCATGACGGGGAGTTACTAAACTCAATGGGTGTGGAGGACAGCCGGAAGCCCAATGATTTGAAGCTCAACGCCTTGCATTTCTCGCGGTCTCTAGACAACGACGACCTTCTGACAGTGGCTAATGCTCTTCTACGTGGTGAGGTAGTCTTCAACAAGACCAAAATGACTCCCGGCCATATTGTGACATACGAGGACTTGTGCACAACTCTGAGAGCTCGTGCGCTATTGAAGGATTGGATCTTCGAGCAAGTGGCCGTGGAGAGGGTGAGCATCGACACCACGCAAGAGATGATGGAAGCGCTGGAGTTGTCAAATGAAGACATCGACGAGTACGTGAAGGGGGCCCCCAAGTTCATCGATCTGCTACGGAATGCTACGAAAAGTAAAGGTGAGAAGTTGGATCAGTATCTAAATTTCATTAAGAGTGATGTCGACCGCCGGCTTCAGAAACAGCTCGACCCCGTAGCAGAGGCCTATCGAGAACCTTACCAGGTATACTTGAATTCGGATGAGGATCAAAGGTGGAGGAGCATCGTTTCCCGTGGAGATGAGCAGGTCAAGAACATCTTTTGTGTGATGGACTTCACAAACGAGGAGATCACTCATGCAGACGAAGTCAGCTCCATCATTGACTTAATGGTGGGACTTGCGGAGGTGGAATCTTCAGTCCACTATATGATCTACGACTCTGAATCCTATCACAAGTTCTGGAAGGCCTTGAACGAGGTGAAGGGTCGGTTGAAAGGCAAGGAGATGCGGGAGATCCATGGGATAATGGCTAAGAAGAAGATACCGACGAATGTCCGCATCTTCACACTCGCCCTTGTTATTGGTCCTGCAGCAGAGTGGGACTGAAGTGACTTCCCAGCTTTGTTCGACAAGGCCGATCGAATTGATCTGAGGGAGGTCAATTTACCCGTGCCTGAGGAACTGAAGACGGCTATGGAGCTTTCGAATCCAAAGAAAGCTCCAGGTGCAGCATGGGAAATGCTCAGCTGGGTCTTCAACGCAATAGCGGGTGGGTCACCTGCTTCCGACTCCAAGGGCAAATGCGTTGTCGAGTACAACTGCAGCGGACTATTCTTTTGAGCCACACTACTCAAGGGTGTCCCGTGTGTTGCGGTGACAAACTCCATTGAAGAGGTGACTTCAATGGAGCATATAATTACAGTTGCCAAAGAAAAACAGTATCTTCTCTGCGAACCTAGTGAGTACGCACTTTAATTTTAAATGTTATCTCACAAGCTCTGTATGCAGGAGCGTGGCCACCCCCAGATGCTGAAACGGCGTTAACAGCTACTGTTGAAGATACCCATGTTGGGCCGAGCTCACAACCTGCACAAGGTAAGGTCACGTGAGGCCTCACGCCATTTTGATTATAGATCGTTGTGAATATTCAGACACGAGGACTGAAAAGCGCACTGGTGGTGCGTCGAAGAAGGATAAACAGACAAGCAATAGGAAAAAAGGAGGTACAAATTATATTTGCAATGGCGTGTGGTCTCATGCCATTCCTTGCAGGAGACACTTCTTCAAAGGCAAAACAGGCAAGCACCAGCCAAGCTCAAACTGACAGTGGTCATAAAAAGCAAAAGCACATTGGACAGTCGTTGGGATCAGAGGCGTTTGATTCGAAAAGGAAGAAGGGCAACAAAAAGATGATAGGTAATGCTTCGCGGTTATGGCGTGTGTGCTCATGCCATTCATTGCAGATCAAGGGCTGAGTGAAAGCAGGCAGTCACCACCTCCTGACTCAGATTCCTATGGCGGACTCCCCTTCCCCAATCTCAATGGAGAGGTACAATGGATGAGGGATGCTTTTCAAGTCAGGGCCACGTTTTTCTCATCTCGTCGTCTTTGAAGGGTGCAAGAACGTGCAGAAACCATGTTAAGACAGTCGGGTGAGGATACGGTCCTAGGTCACGCACTAAAACAGGCTATGGATGTCTTGTATTTTGAGATGGAGACTCGGCCAGATGATTTTCCCAAGATGGTCCTGGAAGAACAAGCCATCCAGCCTGAGCAACCTATGGAAGAAATGCAGGAGGGGGATGAGGAGCCAAAGAAAGATAATGAACAGGAAGAGCAGAAGGACGAAGAGGAGGACAAAGAAGAGGAGGACGAAGAAGAGGAGGACAAAGAGGACTTGGATGGTCCTCACAATAGTGACGATCACAATAACGACGACGACGATGATGACGACGATGGCCAGCCTGAGGTGGCCAAAGACCAGCAGAGGAAGGTCATACAAGACAAACCATCAGGTAAATAATAGTACATCCATTCCTAACCTTTTACCATTTCTAACATTGTCCATGTAGGTCGCAGAGCAAATGGTAAGTAGAGATTATTCAGTTGAATTTACAAACTCTAGCCTTTAGTGTCGAGGAAGGATAGTGCCAAGCAAGGGTCGAAACGTATGTCCAATCCTTCAGAATCAGCAGTGCGCCCAAGTGATATCGGTCCTAGTTCCTCAATAGCAATTGATGGTAAATACAGTATAGTCGATTCAATGTGCTAATGAGTTTGTTTTTAGTAGCACGGGAGGATACCATCTCAATCGAAGGGAGATATTTGGACATGCATATGGATCCGCCAGTGGACTCTACTTGCCTGCAAGAGTCATCAGAGCTGGTGGAGGCTACTATCCATATCAACGCCAAGCAAGCTGACCACGCTCCACTTGATGCTGCCCATACCACTGAGTCAATCTTGTCCACGTATCCAACTGACGGTGACCAGGCGCCATTGGACCCGCATGAGGCCGCCCCAGCCGCCGAGCCGGTCGTATCCTCATTTCCAACGGACTCAACGTGTGCCCAATCGTCTGACTACGCGCCGTTGGAACCTCCCTACACCGCCCCTGCTGCCTGTTCGGTCATGTCCACTTTGCCAACGGAGGCACCAGCTGAAATGGCGTGTGATCACACGCCATCGGAACCACCCCATGCCACTGTTGAGCCAGTTGTACCAGAGTCTACAGCTGAAATGGCATGTGCCCACACGCCATCGAATGCGATTGACCCCACATTGTAGAGGAGAGTATTTCCACCCTTCACGTTTCCTCGACCAAAACCCTTTCAACGACCATCGGGAGCACCATTCGCTAATATTGTAGATGGTAAAATTGACTTGTACCATTTTTTATGCTGACGCATTTCATTTCAGAGTCACGGCGAAGGTACTGTATCGTTTTTGATCTGAACGGTGTCCTTTTCTCCCATGAGTGTGGCTCATCCTCGAATGTCACTACACCCTCCAAAGCCTGCGGTCGCAAGTTGGTCAAAAGAGACAGATTCACATTAATCACACGGGAGAAACTGCGGGATCTAATAATGACCATGCGACACTTAAAACAGAGGGCCGGGTTCAATTTGCAATTGGGAGTTTGGACATCCATGATGCGCCACAATGCATTAACGTTGCTACAGATGATGCACGATCAGACGCGAGTAATATTACCATTTGACTTTCTCCTAACGCAGGAGGATTGCTTGACTATGGTCCATGTGAGGGGTAGCAAGCCCATCTTCGTCAAGCCAAAGGCTGTAGTGATGAACCGGACTGCTAGGTCAAGTGAAATCCTCATCATCGATGACTCGCCGATTAAAATTGCAGCGAACACGCACACATATGCAGTGCACCCCATCTCTTGCAGTATGGAAACTAGGGAGAAGAAACCGTATGTTCTGGGGGACCTTGCAAAACGGCTTGGAGCGATGGTGATAGAAAACCGGCCAGTCCAGGAGGTGGCTGCAGAAATCAACCAAATGGCAGATGGAACGGTATATCAGAAGCCATTTGATCGGACAGACACCAGTCATCATTTATGGCATGTATATTGTCTAGCCAAGCACTATCCGCATCTCCATAATCTGCTCAACCGGATGGGTTCTTCGACCACTGAACATGAGCGTGGACGTATTAGAGAAGAGATGGCATTACTATTGGGTTTAAATCCTGATAGTGTGGAGAGTGATGAAATTCCAAGATTATTGTATAGGTGTTGGAGGCAAAAAATAACAGTCTAAGATGGCATGTATTTATTTAAAAATGTAACTTATTATGGCATGGGGTTCCATGCCATTGTATTAATATTAAAAGACAATTCTTTGAGAGGATTTGCATTATACTAGAAGTGTTACAGCATGTTATTGGAAGTCTACGAAGTTGTTTTATTAATAAGGGGAAAGTAAAGATTGAATGGGGACTTGGGCTCCACCTAGACTCGGAACAACTGAGCCAATATTAAAAGGATGGAAAGAAATTGGACGACGATGACAAGGAGAAGAGAGAGGTGAAGAAGTGGCAGGGGGAGGAGAAGTGATTGAGTAGACATTTCCTTGTTTAAAATAAAATGGCATATGCCTCAATGCAGTTGAATTTTGTTATATTTATATACTATATAAAGGTTTGGAAACCTTATTTTACAAGTGGGATAATGACAATTCCCACTTTAACGAAATAGAGCTTAAAGGCGTCCTAGGCATGCCAGAGAAGGTAAGAAATCATCTTCTATTTTGGTTGTCTCTAAAGTTTTATTATTCAGGTTATGATGTGGACCTAATATGTGTTCTGCAAAAGAGAAAATGACGGTTTTCGTGATAGCGAGCGTGCTGCAAGGGTTTTGCCAGGGTATGATAGCTTTATTGACATCATACCAAATCTCATAGACAACGACATCCACAACACATTGTCTGGGTATCGGTTCCAATCTCCATTGGCGATGCATGTCCTACTTGAGCTTTATTGCCCAACTAGGGATGTTGTCATCGATTGCATAGTAGGTAGTGGTTCGATAGTCAAAGCAGCATGTGACTTTGGTAGATTGGTGTTTGCGATTGAAGAATATGATTTCTTCAAACGCCGTCTTAGAGGTTTTCGTCCTCTCTATCAGTTTCATCTAGGAGGTAATTTATGGTGTTTTAAAAACTTATATCCAATATATATTTAGTTTTCTAAAAGTCTTCCTAGGTATGCATGGCATATCATATGCAATGTGTAAATTGGGGAATGGTATGAAAAATCAATTTTTTAATGATCCATTAAAAGCCAATTGAATGCATCCCCTTGCAATGAGATAATGATTGTGCCATTGACAGTGTCAGTGCACCAGATAGTGATAGTGATAGTGTCAGTGACAGAGCCAATTTCAGTGTCAGAGATGCCAGAGTTACAGGGTCAATCTGTCAAATTTCATAATTACTAGTATTAGGAGTTTATTATCTATAGGTAATACAATTTTGTTAATAAAAAAAAGGCCAGAAGGGGGGGGGGGGGGGGGGGGATGAATAATATCATAGTGTAAGAATTATTAGTAGCTAGAATTTTCATTAGGATGGCCTGAAAATACCATATTCAGCACTTGTGGATGTAATATTTACTAACGAAATATTGTTCCTCACTATGAAATGAAAAAAGTTATGGGTTTTTAACCCTTTTTTTATTTTCTTAAACATCCATTTATGCCCACCTTCCACACCAGTTCTTGAGCAATTGTGACAGTGTTCTAGAAAAGTTTCTAGACCCATACAGCCTTCTATTTTATCTAAATAAAAGTAGCAGATGGGACACTAGAGATAATATGTGTTCATTCTTTCAAAAGTTTCAGCCATATCTGGAGCAAGATCTTGAAGAAACATCTGGCATCACTTTTGAAGCATTTGAGGCAATCCATCTTTAGTAGCAACATCTAGAACATTATCTAGAAGAGGGATCACTTGTTTAGTCACACTTGGGGCTACAAAAGGAAAAGCCTCACAACAATTGTTGTGTGGAGGTAAGGGTGGAATGTTGGTAGAAGTTGGAGACAAAGGTGGAGACTCATATAAAATGCATGGGGGCTAAGTGCGAATAGCAATAGCATTTTTCCTAGCCATTCCTACACTCTAAATAAACTGAAATTTCAATGCTGAAAGCATTCCTTGTCAGTATTTATACTAACAAAAGATCTAGGGGTTCTTGAAAGTTTAAATTGTCAGTCTCAAAAATAGGACTTTAGAATTATAACAGTGTCAGAACCACTTGTATATATAATAATATCTTTATACATGATAAAATACTATCATTCTCGAAAATATAAGATTCTACAACTTTACTCATAAAGAATTATACTTTTGAAAAAACTATGCATGACTTTCACATTACATTAAAAGGTGGCCTAAATATCCCATATTCAGCACTTACTGATGCAGTGTTCACTAATGGAATATTATTCTCCACCATGAAATCATAATAGCTGTGTGTTTTTAATTCTTTCTTGATTTTCTTATACATCCACGCATGCACACCTTCCAAACCCGCTCTTGGGCATTTGCGACAATGCTCAATAAAATTTACCAAACCCATGCAACCATCTATTTTGTTTATATAAAAGTTGCATATAGGACACTGAAGATAATATGTATCTACATTAAGCTCCCCTGCCATATCTGGAGCGAGATTTTGAAGAAAATATTGACATCGCTCTTAGAGAATTGGAGGCAATCCAACTCTTTTAACAACATTATAAGGAAGAATTTCTTGTTCAGTTGCACTCGAGGTCGCAAATGGAACAGCCTCACAATAGCCCTTAAAATGAAAAAGAGGATTGTTACGTAGAGGTGAAGGTGGATTATTGGTTGAGATTGGAGATGGAGGTGGAGACTCATATGAAAGGCCTCTAGAACCAAAAGTAAACTTTTTCCTAACCATTGCAACACATAAGAAGAATTAAACTTCCCAGCAATAAGAATTCTTTAATTAATATACTATATTTCAATCTCGGGAATGATGTTTTATTATGACATGATAATATATTGAATCATTATTGTCAGTCTCAGTAATTTCAACCTACTATGAGAGACAAGTGGTTATAGGGTTTCAGAAGCTAAAAACTAGCATATAATTAATATGAAGCTTTATTTTATATAGCCGGTCTACCATATATAATAATGGCGAATACACATAGGCACGCGAGTATGCCTTTTTGCAAGATTACCTTTCAATCCCAAAATCATATATAGATTTAACTCTTTGATTTATCCACATCATATATCTTTGCAAAGACAAAACATATCAAAAGGAATAAGATATATATAAAAAACTTACTTTTTTTTATAATAATTTAGTGGATTACAAAAGCCATTGAAAGGTTTATAAAGTGGATTTATTAGTGCTTTCCGCTGTGTTGTCCATTTCTTCTTTTCTCTTGCTTTGGATTGTTGTTTCGGAAGTAACAAGAGCATTTTTATCAATAGTGACACTGGTCTCCACATTTTCGGATGGGTAATAAGGACTAGGCATGTAATATGGAAATTGTGGTATTGAAATAAAATTAACATTCTCCCATTTCTATATGCTAAAACTACTTATAGATTTTTTGTCTTCCTTCCTTCCCATCTCTGTAAACCCTAAAGAATGAACAAGTGAATCAATGTTTTAAATTATTTATATATTTCTGGTCAATTGTTGAAATGTACAATAGAAATTTTAGGTTCATTCGAACTTCAATATTCCCATTTTATTTAGGACCAATAAAGCTTAAAATTTTCTATGGGTTCAAACGAACTTCTAATTCTAGAAATAGTATTTTATTGTATAAATTGCATTAGAAAGATTCAAAAAATAGAAATTTCTCTGAACCATTGATACTTAAATTCATAAATTCAAGTTCACCAAAGAATAAGATTTTTTTGACTTAATATTTCCTTATAAAACTTATGGTTGACTATGTTGACTAGCATTGACTTGAGCTGAATTGAGCTCAACTCGTGAACTCAACTCAACTTTGGACCATCCCCGGTTTGTGATTTGTCAACACCACAAATATTACACCATAAAGATAGTGTTGCCACATCTGCAAAGCATGAACACTAGAGAGTAACTCTTGCTCATTATGGAATAGCGTTACTCTATGGGATTCAAAGTTCGACTGTTATATAAAATATGCTATCCCTTTTGCATAAGAACTCCAAACAAAAAATCAGATTAATTTTCATAGATACACTTGATAAACTGCCTTAATAATGCACTCAACACTTTATATGAACAAGTATATTAATGAGAAAATTTATCACTCTTCCCCTTCTGTAAAGGCATTAATGTGTTCCACTGCTCATTTGACAAAAAGGTCACTTACACAAAGACAAGATCACCCACCTTATACTCTAAGAATTGGTGATGCTCATTAGAAAACTTGAACGAAGTTAAGCCCTTATTTTGCCATTTTTGGAAAGCAACCCTAAATAATGGTGGAATTAAAATTGCATTTGGGTAAGGATGTTCAAGATAAGCTTGAGTCAGATAAATTTGACTCAGAGATGACTTATTTAGCTATAAAAACTAATGAGATTGTGGTGGTGTGCAAATGGAATTTGCAGGTAGCTCAGGTTAGAGCAAAGATTGTAGGCAAATTACACCAATGGAAGATATAAATTTTAGTTCCATTGTGTTGGCTATTGTTGTAGGCAAATTGCACCAATGGAAGACATAAATTTTAGTTCCATTGTGTTGGCTATTGTTGTAGGCAAATTGCACCAATGGAAGATATAAATTTTAGTTCCATTGTGTTGGCTATTTTTGTAGGCAAATTGCACCAATGGAATATATAAATCTTATTATCTCTACCTTTAACCAAATTTATGGCAAATACACGAATGCCAATAATAGAAGATGTAACCTTATTATTAATATCATCTTTATTAAGACTAATGAAATATAATGACATCTTATTATATGCTTTTAAATTTGAACTTCACCCAACCAATACTACTCAAACCCAAGGACACTTAACCCTAAATATCTTAAAACCTTTAATAGATTGAAAAAGAAGGTGCACTCTTATTCATGGGCCCTTTCCTTTATATTTGAAGTTTATAGATCATTTTTCAAGGTGATCTTTTTTGTTGCTTATAATCTATCATATTTCCCTACAAATTCATGCCCTTGTGAATGAAAGTTAAGATAGTTTTGTTGAGAGCCCTCTTGACAAATTAGATCCCTATTAAATGTTAATCTCAACATGTGGTATGATTCTTTTACCTAACCAATAGAGTTAGACCTGAAACCGCTTCGATAACAAATGTAAGCTTTTAAATTTGGACTTCTTATGACGTCATCAAAGGACACTTAACCTCAAATATCCCAATACTGTTAATTGAGTAAAAAAGAGGGTGCACTTTTGTTCATGGGCCTTTTCCTTTTATATTTTAACCCTATAGATTGTTTCTCAAGTCATTCTTTTTGGTTGTTTACACTTATTTTATTTTAATCTCAACTTTAATAATGTTAATATCACAGCATCACCTCAATACTATCAATACCAAAACAAAGTTAGAATAAAGCAAGAGTGAATCACCATTCAAAACTTTTTAACAACCAAGCTAACTAAGGTCAAAGATACCTTACTTAATCTTTAAGACCAATTCTTTAATAATCCTCAATTATAGATAACACATAATCAAGGAGTGAATCACCGTGTCTGAGATTTAATGTAATCCAACACTATGGACTAAACACAACTATACAATATCAATAGAGGTGGAACTAATATGCAAACATAGAAAAATTATGAAAGCCCAAGAACACGATTCTTAGTAATACTATTTGGTAAATAAGCCCATCACTGCTAAATAATCATTGAGCTAAGCAAGTGCTAGTAATCCTTGAAAAAACCTATAAGTAATCACTAATCGCAAAACAACCAAACACTAAACTCATATCATTGAGTTATATACTTGTCTAATAAGAAGGTAAGACACTAGGTACAACATATAAAAACTTGGACAAGTACGAAAAAATGACTACTTGAATCCAATCTAACTGTGATAAGTTCACTAACACATTTAGCTAATAACTCTGAGCATAACTAAAGAGGCTAAGTATGCATAATTAACATTTAGTTGAAACTAAAGTGAAGATCATGAGATAGATTTATATGGTATACAACTTCCTAATGGACAAGGCTTCAATATAAGTACTAACATCTCAACTGCAAACAACTAAATTGGATATCACTATCCTTAACAATGGCACAAGGCCACCAAAACTAAGTCAAAATCAATGAGAACTCACTACTCTCATAGAATTTAATGAAATACAAGGTGCAATATGCCATTAAGCATAATGTATAAAAGAAAAGTATAAGTGTCATTTTTCTAGAAAAATGCAACTAACTACTTTTCTACGCTAATACTAGACCTTATCCAACTTAATTGCCTTAGCTTTAAAAGTTAGTATTCCTTTTGGGCTGCATCATACAAACTATTTATTAAGGATAAGTCAACTAAAGTTAAGTCTAACCCTTTTACTAGCTTGCAATGGCTCATGAAAACAAAATGGTTTCCAAGAAAAATAATCAATAAATTAGCCATTGGAAAAGTTTAAGAAATTTTTTGGAAATTTTTCCATCCTAAATAAAAAATGACTTAACCAACTTCCTCCTACTTACAACTTCATATCAATTCATTTCAACACAAATTCTCATGACCCAATAAAATGCATAAGCATCTACCAAAATGCCTATATCTTAATATCAAATATTGACATCCACAAAAATGCAAAATAAACATCCAAGATTGGATCATAAAAACCATATCTTTAGATATCTATATTGCACTAACACTCTTTTTTAATCACTTTCAAGATCAAATATGAAACCAAAACACTAATAATAAAAATAATAGGCTCTAAGGACAACTTCTCATCACTCAATTCCACTAATACAAATGTTACCAATGCCAATGTTTTAACTACATACTTTCTCCATCTAACATTTAGAGTAGTCCAAGTGTTAATAACTCCATTAACAAGCTATAATAAATAAATGCTATAACCTTCTTAAAACTCAATATGCAACTCTCAAGGAACTAAGGTACCAACTTAAATTTAACATAATGGATTACCAACTAAATTACTCAAGGAGCAATAGTAAAGTTCTTTGAGAAAGAATAGAGCATTGTAACTCAAACTTTCCAATGGTAAACCTGAGTCTGAGTACTAATACAGATTGTGGGTGAAAGCCCAAACAAATTTGGGGTAAAAGGTTGCAAGGACTTTTAAAAGTATAATAAAGATAGTGAAGTTAAAGATTTAGTCTTGAAAGAATTCTTTAATGGTGCTTCCAAACGAAGTTGAGGCTAGAATTAAGGGTTAGTAATCTTGGGTGGGAGTGAAGATAAACTTGGGAGTGTTAAAAAAACTCTTTAAAGAAGTGCTCAAAAATAACTTCTACTCATGGAAAAGAAATTAACTAATTATGCTCTTGGTTCATGTGAAATGGTGCTTCACTTGAGTACTATAAGGCTCATTCTCTTTCTAGGGGCTTGGGCCTTCCCTTTGGGATAGAGGTGGGGAGTTAAAGTATGTATACTAAGCCATTAGGCCATGGTGTTAGGATTTAGAGGGTCTCATGAGCAAATTTTGTTGTACCAAAAGATGTTAAAGTTTCATATGCTTGGCTACTTATGCTTAAGGGAGTATAACCTAATTTAAATTTAATCTATCCTTGGGAAAGGAATTGGGAAAAAGTGTGAGAATCTATAAAGTGATAGTTAACACCCATTGCTTATGTAATGAGTAGTTGAACCTAAATAGAATCAAACCAAAGTTAATACAATTTAAAACAAAGGCAAAGGTGGTTCATAAATCTAAAGATTGAAGATTGAAGAATATTTTAAGAATCTTTAACAAAAGAACTTAAGATTTAGAGATAAGAATGAACTAGAAAAAAAGCACTTGCAAGCATTGACATAAAGAAACAAAGCAAAAACTCAAAAGTATGGGAAAAACACTGAGAAAATAATCCAAAATCTTGAGAGATCAAAATGGAATCATGCTCAAGGAAGAAAACATGATTTTTTATTATGTTGCTATGTGTTGCACCAGCTCTATATTCTTATGCTTCTTGGACTCTCTCCTTAAACTGATACCTAACCTAGGCAATAACAGCAACATTGGCCAGGGGAAGTTGGACTTAGATTTTCTGGAGCTTCTGCTCTTATTGCAGTTGCAACTATGCAACCCAGGAAGTAGAAGGCTGAAGAACAAAACAAACAAAGAGAAACGAATCCATCAACGTCGAGTGCTGTTGTCGCAAAGGACGGTCACTAGACTGGTAAGGGAGAGATGTATTCTTAAATCGTTCTCATGCAATGTGTGTTCCCCGATGAGCTCGGCAACAGTAAAAGACCAGCTGATCAGTGCGAGACCATCTTCGACATGGCCGGGAAATGCCGTTTTCAACCACCGCACCAGGACATTTCTTGATCGCTTTCTTTTCCAGACTCCCGGCTGGTCTCAGGTTTAGCAACTCATCGAGTGCTAACAAACACCTGTGAACGTCACCCAGCTTTTTGAACATAAGAGGTTGACTGGTGACTGCATTCCAATTTACGGACAAAACCTCATTATCTGAATCCTCCTCCTCAGGTTTATCTGAATCCTCCTCTTGTGGATCTGCCTGTGCATTGATGTAGTTGACGACGTTTGCCTCAATCTCTCCCAAATCATCCTGCGTCACACTCTCAGGCATCAGGTAAACAAACTGATGCTCTACACTTAAATTCCTCGACAGCCATCTTGGCAGCACCTGCTCCTGCCAAACACCGTGTGATCTCTTCCTTTGTTTAGTCTTCCATTTTGAAACCGTGATTTGCACTGCCTTGATCGTCAGCACAGAACCCTCTAGCCTCAGGTAGATGACATCCAAGGCTTTCTCGTTGAACGCCTCAGGTCCAACCAGCACACCGTCAGCGAGCTCTTCTGTCGACAAGTCCCTGAGAAATTTTGCTTCACGTCCATGCTTGTATGTCTTGTAGTACTTGAACTCTAACCCTTCCCACAGCTTCCCTTGATACCTCATCACTGAAACAATCAAACCTTCCACATTCCAGCCGACGCGAGGCGGATTCCTGTTCGTTCCTGTGCAATCCATTCTCACAGCACCTACCCAACGTTGAATGTCTTCATACTGGAGAGTGCTCTTCAAATTCTTGTTCTGTTCCATGATGTAGAACTCCGCTCTAGACCGTAAGTATGGGCACAGGAGCCTGAACCTGGAACCGTCCTTGTAAAAACAAGTGAGATCCACTGGCCCCTGAAGGAGAGCACTTAGCTCACCCCTTGTAACCAAGTCCAAGGCAGCTGCGAGCTGCTCCTTAGTGGTCTGCAATGCAATGAACTTATCAAACAACTTTCTTGTGTAAGTTTCTTCGATCTTCTCCATGAACTTGTTACTGTTTCCCTTCACTTCCTCGAAGAACCTCAAAAGCCGAGGTATTCCACCGGTTAAACGTTCAAGCGCTTTGAGTTCGGTCTTGTCAAGACTCGACTGCGCAATCCACGTTTCCAGCTCACTGCTGTTGTAAGGTCCATCAAAGTCGAAACTCGGTAAAGGCTTGTCGGTGACGGTGGTGATCCTGCGCTCCCTACTGTTGGTCGAAGACAGCTTAACAAGGATATGGCGAAACGACACTGCCTCCTTCAAAGACGACATTAAGCTTGGAAAATCCTCAAACTTATCCCAGTCGTCTACCACGAACAGCAATGGATCGTTTATTCGGCGCCGACACCAGCCAACCAGCTCACCCAGCGTAGTCATCTCAGCCACACTTTCGTCACCTCGCGTGGCCACTAACAACGCATGTTGAAGAACGTCAGCCGGAGATTCAACGAAACGACGGGTAGAAATGTAGACCACTGGTTTTTTCTGCACCCCGAGCATGTAACCGGTAATGGAGCTCATGACGGTGGTTTTTCCGGTTCCTTTAGCTCCCTGAACCTGCAACTGAGCACCCCTGCGCAGCCTCGAAATCCTGTCCAGTAAATCCTTGGCTTTGGCCCTGCCTATGTACCTGTATTCTTCGGACTCGTACTCACTGCTAAAGCTGCGGGTGGGTTGTATGAGAGTTTGGAACTTGGTCGTATCCCACAAGAAATCATCCGGCATGTTGCCATAGACGGCCTCAAGCTCGTCGAGAAGCCCCAAGGCCTCCTCAATCAAGGAAATACCTGGGTCGCCACGCTGCCGCTTCCTAGATGCGTCTCCCATAGGCTTGAAGCCGCAAAACCTAAGAGGATGATGGTTTTTATCAATTTCTGCACGGCATAGTCCCTGAGAAACGCAACATACCCATGTCCTCAAATATACGCAGAGATACTTTGGAAACACCGCTTGATCCCTGTAAAATTGATTTGATGTTCGCACCATTTTAGATTTTGCAAAGAGGTGCTACCTTTCCCGATAGTAACAAGCCTGCTCAATTGCGACGTCGGTCTGCTTCCCCCTGCAATATTTTCCTGTCAATCTCGTCCAAAACGCCACTTACTCATCGTCAGCAGTTAGTGATGAAGAGCGAGCTGAGCTTTTCGTTGCTTCAGCTTCACCCTGAGCATAAACTCATTTAAGATAGAACAAAGAAAAAAGCAAGTACTTTGTCTTCGGCATGCCAATGCTGGGAAAAGGGATCTCACAAGGTCTGCATCAGAGCTGGTAGCCAGACTACCAAGGCTCATGGCTGCACGCTTTGAGCTTAGAGGACATGGTTTGCTGATTGGGAGCGCTATTCATGCACGTCCGCTGCTAGAAAACGGAACAACGGCTGGCCATGGACCCTGCAACGACATAATCTAAAGCCCAACTGCTGAGGAAGCTCCCTATTTTAAGCAAAAACACGTCTCCTCTCAAAATAAGGGAAAAACCGAGCAGACAAAATGGACCTAGCAGTGTCACAGAGTTGAACAGGACATCCTTGATCACCTGCAAGCCATCACTTTGATTTTGAGACAAAGTGTATATCTATCTTAGTTACTATAGAACAATATAGGTATTTGAATCTGAAACGTGGCCTTCTGCATATATACTCCCATCATGGACATGCACAAAACAACTTCCTGGGAAGACATTCACTCAGGATTAATCTAAATGAAGGCTAGAGTAGAGAGTTTTGCATCAGCCTATGCTAAGCAATCACATCGTATGAGAATTTTATTGCATTGGAAATTGTTTGCTAAGCATTTAATTAAGTTTATTGGAACCATTAAATCTATAGAAGTTGTATTCATCAATTAGGAATATAAGGAACATCTTGTTCCTTTATTGATTTATTTAGTTCCTGCCTAAGTGGGAGCTAAGTCTCTGGAGGCAAGAGATTGGCTGATGTTTTTGAGCTAAGATCAAATTAATGAAAGTCAATGAAAGTCAATATAATCCACCAAATACAAAAGTTGATGTTCAAATGATTGGTTCGGGACAAACCAAAAATTTTAATCAAAACTTAAAACATATTTTCAGTCCAAGAAAAAACTAAATAATATAAGTCCAATAAGAAAATAAATATTATGAGTCAAAGAAAAAGCTCTATATTACCACTAAAAAATTTAACTAAAAAAAAACTAAACTTAGTCTTCTTTGGCATCCACATCCATAAAAGGAATTTATATAATATTATGCTCTCTAAATATGGGCTCTTGTTGTATATAAGCTTGTGCCATTGCTTTTGCATAACATGGCAAATCATAACCCATGTCATCAATCCACTTAATATACACAACCATGATGGAATTACTATAATGAGAAATTTATATTTTATTATCACTTGTTATGAAATGTCCCAAGAACACCTTCAAATGTACTCTCCTTATCCAATGCCAAAACTGCACAGCTAGTCTCTTTAGTGTAAGCGATTAAATTTTCCACTCTACTTTAGTCACTTAACCACACCTCCAACCACTTGGAGGAGTCTCATTCACAACCTCCATAAGTCCCATTCAGGACTTAGGGCTTGCTAGCCCCGAAGGTGGCATCCATGCCACTCAACCTTTGCACTTGGTCCAAGTGCTCCACGTGTCCGATCCCATGACCGACACCCCAAGGTACCACTGATATATGAGCCTGTTATGCTAGGCCACGCTCATTCACCTTGGTCACATCAGTGGTCTAACACCACCTACATTGCAATCCCGTCTCTCCAAGACTGGGCCATCCGTCCATGAGTGATCATCCCAGATCCACTCGTTAGCATCTTTAGGATGCCCCCAGACATGGGGAATAACATTCACCAATATCCCCTTTCTGGTCCCCACCAAGTCCCTTTCTGCCCCTGGCCGTGTTTGCCAACACTACCATTGGATTGAGGCCCACAGGCCCGACCACTAAGTCCCATGGTCCTCTGGGACTTCTTCACCACACGACTGTGTCCTTGGTCACTACCCCAGAGGATTGCTCCTCTTCCTTTCCACAGTCTAGGCCTTTGGGACAACATTTCGGAACACCGTGGCCTTACGCGAGTCACCTGGGTACTCTCCCTGCCTTTCGCCTTTAGGTGCTCTAGCCATGGGCTTAGAGCGAGGTTCCGTTGAGCCACGCCTGGTATCCAAGTAGGTAGTGCCACCCACACTTGGACTGGGAGCATCGGCCAGTCAATCTCCCGGGGGAACTAGAGCCGGCTCTTGAACACTTCGCCAAGCTACCCCGCTTGTCGGTCCGTATTCACTCTAGTCTTGGACTTCCCAGTGGTCAGTTCATCACCCAACACAGGGTCTGGCCTTCCTGGGCCAAACTGGCCTTTCCTGGCCAAACTGGCTCCATTGCAGTCCTCCCCCTTACTATACTTTTGGAGCTCACCAAACCCCCCAGGGTCTGGGAGACGAACGCTTTGGGCTTTCACCCTCTCAGACTCGAACTCGGGCTCGGACTCGGACTCGGACTCGGGCTCGGGCTCGGGCTCGGTCTTAGCCTTGGCCTCGGTCTCGGTCTCGGTCCCGGTCTTGGTCCCGGTCTCGGTCTCGGTCCCGGTCTCGGTCCCGGTCCCGGTCCCGGTCTCGGTCTCGACCTCAGACTCCATCTCGGGTCCTTCTCGGACTCCATCTCGGACTCCATCTCGGACTCCATCTCGGACTCCATCTCGGACTCCGTCTCGGTCCATCTCGGACTCCATCTCGGGTCCATCTCGGACTCCGTCTCGGTCCACCTCGGACTCCACCTCAGACTCCATCTCAGGTCCATCTCGGACTCCATCTCGGACTCCATCTCGGGTCCATCTCGGACTCCGTCTCGGTCCACCTCGGACTCCATCTCGGACTCCACTTCGGACTCCATATCGGACTCCACTTCGGGTCCATCTCGGACTCCAACTAGGGTCCGTCTCGGACTCCATCTCGGACACTTCCACATGTTATGTGTTGGTCCTTTTTGGGTCCCTTTTTGGAGCCTCACTTATTGCTCGCTTCGTGCTTGTTCCTCGAGCACTTTGTTGGGAGTTCCACTCCCGCTCTCGACCTTCCAAGTCGGAGCTTTTAGTCCAAACGTGTTACCCTCATTTGGGCTTTCGCTTCGGCCACTACCACGTGGCACCTTTTCCAGCTCCACTTTGGGGCCTAGGGATTTTGTGTCTCACAACTCCACCACCCATAGACGAAGTTAGATGTCCTCATCGAACGGCAAACCATTTTATAAAGTAACACCCGCATGTGTTACCATTTCCATCCTTGGCACCTAGCCAATATTTGTCAATGGTTTGACATTGAAGGCTCACCATGCCTTCTCCATATTCATCAATGGTTTGACACCAAAGGCTCACCATGCCTTGCCCATCCTCTAAAGAGGATAGTCTCTCTAACTTAGAGACTCACTTGACCACCTGGGGTGGTTTGCTCCTTTTTTTTGGTTCAGTTCTCGCTAAACCCGTTAGAGACACCCTCTCTAACTCAATTCCACTACTCATTCTTGAGTAGTCACAGATTCCATTGATCTACCTTTGCACTTTGGAATGTTTACTCTTGACTTTTTGGAGTCAATTTCCTAGGTGTCTTCGACACCTTGCCTTGCACATTTTGTGCAACTCCACTTCCCCTCCTAGGAAGTTCTCTACTCGAGGGCACCCTCATCCTCTTTTCTATTTTTGTGCCACCATTGGCATTACGTTCCATTTATCATTATTTGTGCTAGGGCTGTCCACGGCCCTATCTTTTGGCTACTTAGTTGCTCCCTCACTTGGAGCCTTTCCTTTGCCAAATTGGAGCACTTGGGAATCCATCCTTGGAAGCCCACTTCTTTTTCTGCAATCCGTTAGCATCAAACACATTAGTGTTCCTTGGCTAACTTTGCCACTTAGATTCTTTCCAATGGATTCCACGGGCCTATCTTGGGCACTCGTTTTTTGCTCCTATCTTTGGATTGTTGCACCAAGCAATATAGGATCGCTACCTCCATTTTTGAGGTTTCCTTTCGGTTCCATAGCAAACACTTTGCTTTTGCCAAGTCCAAAGGGTGTTCACCCCTAGTACGTCTCTTTAACATTTTCTATCGTGGGCTCTATCCACGGCCCAACTCTTTGAGACTCTCCCTTGGATCTTTTATAGAGACTACTTTCCTTGGACTTACTATGCCATAGCATTGACATAGCTCATTTCCCTTAGGTGTGCCTCCCACTTGGTCACCTCAACCAAGCCACACCTTTATCAATGGTTCAAATCAACACTTTGAACTTAAGAATCATATTCCTTAACCCAAACAAAGACTTTGTCCTTGTTTAGCCACAAGATCACCTAGTGATCTTATCTTGACCCCTTAATAGGTCTATCAATAGGGACTAGGTCTTCCAGACCCTTCTAAGTTGTTGACTATGACCCCGGGGGCATCCCCCACACTTGGCGGTGCGCCCAAGCCAGCCCTTCCAGCCAAGGATCCATAGCAACTGAGACTGGGTGTCCCCATCTCATTCACCACGTCCTTGGTGCCCTTTGCACCAAAGTGTTCAAGTTAGATATGTTGAGCTTTCACTCTAAGCAATCTAACCGTGCATCACGACTCCGAGGCATCCCTCACTTGGCGGTGTGCCCAAACCAGTCTCCACACTGAGAGTCCATGACCACCGAAAAATGAGTGTCCTCATATTCCAAACCATCACCACACCCTAGTGAGTTGGGACTCGAACCCAAGCACTAGAGGGTCAGGACTCGAACCCAACCTCCGTATATGCATCTACGGACGGCATCATCCAGGATGCCTAGCGTGACTCCCCACGCCGGTGCACCAACTTGTACTCAAAGCGCGCTATAGATCATAGCTTAGGAACCTAGTTCCTCCACACTGCCAAGTCCTCTCACTTGACAAGTCTATGATCATGTATGGACTCCTCCATGCTTGGCCTCATGGCCCACCCTTTTGAAGTTATCACCTTCAACTAGGGCATTTGTTCCCCTGACTTGCCAATCTCGCTTTGGCAAGTCCTCCGACCACTGTAACATGGTTCCTGCACAAGCGTGAAAGCCTTTGATCATCGACTTTCGTTCAAAGCCCTCTCTTTGAACACTCGGGAACTACTTCTCTAACCTTGATAGCCTTGCCTCATGGCAAGCTTCAAGACCACGCTTCTGCTGCGCCACTTTGATTTCGCACGTTCTTTGAACCATTTACGCTTGGCCTTTTTAGGTACTAAGCTACCTAGAATCATCTTTGGGAACCTTGAAGGAACTCTGTCCCTTAGCTTGTTAAGGCCTCCCTTTTTGCAAGCTTTCCAATTACCATATAGTCTAACATGGACAATTCCATATTTTAGACTCTCCATGGCATCACGGTTGCTAGCGGCAACACCCTCGAGCCCCCACTTGATTCTCCACTCCCAGCTGGCATAACCAACCTTGGTTATGCCCTTCGATTCGTATGGTTCGGTTCTACCCCCTTACTTCTTGCTTTTGGCTTCACACCTTTCCTTTGGTCATTCTCCTCCAGACCAGGAGGATAGCTTTGCACTTTCTATCATGCCTTAGCAAGTATTCTTAGGGATGAACCTACCCGATAGCCTAGGGAGTGGTTCCTCAATCCAGGTATGCTCACCCTATAATCCCACACACCGAGATTATGTTGTTGCTTATGGGCCTTTACATGCCCATTGCTAGCCTTGCCAAAATTCCATTTTTGGCTTTGTTCAATTTGAGTAGACAGTCTTCTCCTGTCTTCGCCACCTTGGACATTTGGATAGCACCTTTTATCCATCATTCGCTAAGGACTTAGTCCCTTGGGTCTTATCTATTGCCCTTGCGACATCAAACACCATCTCCTGGTGTTCTAGAGTGTTTGGGTGTCCCAATGATGGCTTCCTTGACAATGAGTATTTCCTTCTATGACATTGACTTACTATATCGCAACATAAGCAATTTATCCCCCGTAAGGGTATATCCAACTTCCCTATGCCATTAAGAAGGCTTGGGTAGCTACCTTCTACCCGTTTAACCAATTATTTTGCACCTCTTGCTTAGTTGCCTCATAGTTGTCAAGTCCTACAACTCATTGCTGGTGCTTCCACACCTCCATCATTATCTGGGTCACCACACTCCAACCGCATGCTCTGCAACTTAGGCTATGCCATTCCCATTTCCATTGGGATTCCTTTGGCAAGGAGTTCTCATGAACCCACCAACATAGCCTCAAGGTATCACACCTTGGCACATTTGGTGTCTCCACACCATCGGCTTCACGAGCCTACCTCTATGACACTTCTTCTTTGTGTCTACGTCTTTGCCAAGACCAATACCACTCTTTTTCATGCCAACCATCCGTTAGCACTGCACCATAGAGGTCACACACAACTTTGTTTCAAAGTTGTTTTCTTTTGGGAACACCCTTCCCACGACTTTAGCATGGCACATTTTGCCATCGATGAGATACCCTCTGTTCTCATCCTTGGATCCTATGATCCCCCCCATCCTTCGTAGGGTACCACACACCTCAGTCCAAATGCTTCCATCAATCCTTTAGGATTATTCCTTGACTCTATTGGAGTCATCCAGCTTTTTGGACTTGGTTAATCCACAGACCCGTAAGGTCTTACTTGTGGGGCACTTGCTCACTGGAATACACTTCTTGCATTCACATCCTACTCACAAGGACTATTTTCACAAGTGTTACTCTGACACTTGATTTTGTTCTCTGGGGCAACCTTTGCCCCTTAGGACTACTTGTCCATGTGATGAGAATAACAACTCATCTCTAGGTACACCCCCCAACTCCTTGGGTTGTTCCAGCATTTATTAAAGGTAGCCCCAGCTACCATTTCAAAGACTTGAGTCCTCTTCCGTATTTGACCTCCCATGGTCATCACTTCAAGTCTCATATTCATGAGCACTAACCTCAACTATATGAGGATAACTATATACTGTCCCCAAGATCCCAAAGTCGTTCCCTTACTGGCCCCTTTTCTATCCACCACATCGCGCCCAAGTTCATGCATGAACTCGAGTGGAGAGCCATGTCCTCTCGACGTGCTACTCCTCAAGGATAGGCCCACTCTTAGGACCTTCCGATGCCAATATCAATGGTGATATACTTGAGCCCCAATAAAAGTCGGACTAAGGAACAGCTCCGATACCAAGTTGTAAGCGACTAAATTTTCCACTCTACTTTAGTCACTTAACCACACCTCTGACCATTTGGAGGAGTCTCATTCACAACCTCCATAAGTCCCATTCAGGACTTGGGGCTTGCTAGCCCCGAGAATGGCATCCATGCCACTCAACCTTTGCACTTGGTCCAAGTGCTCCACGTGTCCGATCCCATGACCGACACCCCAAGGTACCACCGATATATGAGCCTGTTACGCTAGGCCACGCTCATTCACCTTGGTCACATCGGTGGTCTAACACCACTTGCATTGCAATCCCGTCTCTCCAAGACTGGGCCATCCGTCCATGAGTGATCATCCCAGATCCACTCCTTAGCATCCTTAGGATGCCCCCAGACATGGGGAATAGCATTCACCAATATCCCCTTTCCGGTCCCCACCAAGTCCCTTTCTGCCCCTGGCCGTGTTTGCCAACACTACCACTGGATCGAGGCCCACAGGCCTGACCACTAAGTCCCATGGTCCTCTGGGACTTCCTCACCACACGACTGTGTCCTTGGTCACTACCCTAGAGGACTGCTCCTCTTCCTTTCCACAGTCTAGGCCTTTGGGACAACATTTCGGAACACCGTGGCCTTACGCGAGTCACCTGGGTACTCTCCCTGCCTTTCGCCTTTAGGTGCTCTAGCCATGGGCTTAGAGCGAGGTTCCGTTGAGCCACGCCTGGTATCCAAGTAGGTAGTGCCACCCACACTTGGACTGGGAGCATCGGCCAGTCAATCTCCCGGGGGAACTAGAGCCGGCTCTTGAACACTTCACCAAGCTACCCCGCTTGTCGGTCCGTATTCACTCTAGTCTTGGACTTCCCAGTGGTCAGTTCATCACCCAACACTGGGTCTGGCCTTCCTGGGCCAAACTGGCCTTTCCTGGCCAAACTGGCTCCACTGCAGTCCTCCCCCTTACTATACTTTTGGAGCTCACCAAACCCCCCAAGGTCTGGGAGACGAACGCTTTGGGCTTTCACCCTCTCAGACTCGAACTCGGGCTCGGATTCGGACTCGGACTCGGACTCGGACTCGGACTCGGACTCGGACTCGGGCTCGGGCTCGGGCTCGGTCTCAGCCTTGGCCTCGGCCTCGGTCTCGGTCTCGGTCCCGGTCTTGGTCCCGGTCTCGGTCTCGGTCCCGGTCTCGGTCTCAACCTCGGACTCCATCTCGGGTCCTTCTCGGACTCCATCTCGGACTCCATCTCGGACTCCATCTCGGACTCCGTCTCGGTCCATCTCGAACTCCATCTCGGGTCCATCTCAGACTCCGTCTTGGTCCACCTCGGACTCCACCTTGGACTCCATCTCGGGTCCATCTCGGACTCCATCTCGGACTCCATCTCGGGTCCATCTCAGACTCCATCTCGGTCCACCTCGGACTCCATCTCGGACTCCACTTCGGACTCCACTTCGGGTCCATCTCAGACTCCAACTAGGGTCCGTCTCGGACTCCATCTCGGACACTTCCACGTGTCATATGTTGGTCCTTTTTGGGTCCCTTTTTGGAGCCTCACTTATTGCTCACTTCGTGCTTGTTCCTCGAGCACTTTGTTGGGAGTTCCACTCCCGCTCTCGACCTTCCAAGTCAGAGCTTTTAGTCCAAACGTGTTACCCTCGTTTGGGCTTTCGCTTCGGCCACTACCACGTGGCACCTTTTCCAGCTCCACTTTGGGGCCTAGGGATTTTGTGTCTCACATTTAGCTGCTAGCACCATCAAACCAAAACCTGTTATAGCATCAAGCACAATTCTTTTAGGAGGACAAAATAACTCTAGAAGGATTTGCATGGCCTTTGATAAACGGTGTTGATAGTCAGAGAATTTTATATGATGGTCCTCGTCGATGACATTTGGGATGATATCTATTGAGCTATCATATCTTAGCAATGCCAAAACCTCCACACTCATCAGCTCGTGTAATATTGTGACAGCAAGAGTAGCGGCAGAGAGAATGGTAATTCCATGCTAAAACCTATAATGTAAAAAGGCAATCAATTTAAGATATGAAAAATAAAGAAATGCAAACTTTTTGGATTCGGCCATCTGCTCCTTTTGTTTCAACTAGGATGTTTGAGAGTAGGTAGCCTAATGCAAACTCAACCAATCTAGAGTCATCATTCTCCACCATCATTGTAAGAAGACCTCCCCAAAATAAAGAATGGGGAAGAAGACTAGCATAATGCCCTCATATTGCAACACCTTGGATGCCACATCCACCGCTTAAGAAATATGGTCTAGTCAAAGGATGTTCCAAGATGGAGTGTCATCTTGTAAAGGTGGTAACCCATCAAGCAAGTTGAAGAATGCGAGGTCGATGCTGAAGGTATTGTTCATTCCCAATCCTCGCATCCATCTATGGAACATAAAAGACTCTTGGCTTATGTCATTGAAAAGCTGAAAGTAGTCCCCAATAACTATTTCCATGTTGCCAACACTTCCTGTAAGAGAAAGAGAACGAATCTGAATAGTGTTCAAAAGTGGGAAATATTAAAGTTAATACATGTTTTTTTATCATACCTGTTTAAGTAAAGCCGATGAAGATAACTCTTGGAGGTCATCCTCTGATGGAAACAATGCATTTATACGTCAGTGTATAGAGTGTTGGGTGGTTTCTCTGACATCTATAACCAAATTACAATAAACAAAGTCATTGGAAATCAAGTTCTTACTTTCTTGGAGTCCTCATTATGGAGCTGCCTTTATACATTTCAAGTAGTCAAGGCTGGACGAGCAACAGTAATAGGATCTAGGGAATGAGTAACTGCTGTAGGATGAGATGGGGTAGGAAAGTTTTCAGCCGGGTTCTCCATTTGTTCCTCTTTGGTCTGCTCAATATGAATTTTGTCCTTATCTTGAGGCATCTCCACTCCCTCTAAAAGTGCTTTTACAATAAAGTAGAAATATAAGTTATTGCAAGGAAGTTTTACTCATCAAACCTAGATAACACTCAAGGTAGAGATCAAGCTCAAAAGGTGATGATGGCATTTGCCTCCATAACTCCAAGTACCATGGATAAAGTTCTTACTCCAGTATAGTGGGACAATGGAACTTTGGTTCATACATGCCAAGTTTCTTCCCACTAGTTAAGAGCATGAGAAAAACATTTGTTGTGTACACTAGAGCACCTGGACAATGATTTAAATACCTACAAAAAAGCTATGACAAAATAACAAGTCAATTTCTTGCAATATACCTATATGCCATACGGCACAAGAAAAATGGTTGGCCCAATTGGTTCTTGAAATCCATGGAGCTTGAGCTGCCATCAAAAAGCTATCCATCCCCAAGCTCTTGAAGAGAAGCTTAGATATATTCTAGAAGTGTTATGCCGGTGCAGACACTAGTAAAGAACTTTGTATCCCATGCTTGAAGTAGCTCCTCAGCAACCGCAATACTCTGATAGATATGGAGCTTTTCCTTCATAACATTCTCAAGTTTGCTCTCCAACCTTTTATCATTGTTATGATGCCAAATGTTGAGGAGCTCCAAGCAAAAGGTTTGTTTGTTGAAGGAAAGCTTGCTTTTTGTGATATTATAAATCAATTGTTCAAGTGCTTTACCATTTCCTGCAAGGACAAGGATTTCAAAGTGGAATGAGAAAGATAAAAGGGACTAATTTATTGCCACAAGAGCATATCTTTGCAATGCAATCTAGCTAATCTTTATTGTGTCGGATGTCTGCAATCACAAGTAACTTCTTCACCTTTGATTTCTTTGAGTTCAAAATGCACTGCTCAATTTATTGTAATTTGAGGTTCTTTTGCATCTCATCCATCACTTGCGTAATCTTCAAATATGAGTTTTGCTCCACCTTGACAATTGGCTAAAGGGAAAACTTGTGAATAGAAAACACAAGTTCATGCAAGAAAAGGATACCTTTGCCCAAACTGCAATTAAAAAATCCATAGGCACCTGATACCAAGTAAGCAACTCTTGGCCTTTACGTGCTACAATTTTGCTTGAATTACTTCCATAACCTCACGACTATATAGCATTTGGATTTCTTGGAGAGAAAGCATGCTAATATATCAAAGGTGCTCGATATCATGGACCAAGGTATGTGCTTGGAAAGCAAATTGATTAAGCCTGTAATATAGTTGGTGAGAACAAAGGTTACTAGTAAGGGATTTTTATATATTGATCTTGTAACATGCCAAGTTGAGCCTCATAGCTTGGTTTTGATCCTCTAGCTCCACAAGTGTCACTAGAACACTTGTCATTGTCCTAGAACTTCTCTTGGATACATCTCTAAAACACTAGCCATTAGTGGTTTCCATCAATAATGAAGAACATCTAGCCTACAAAGGCTTGTATCTCCTTGTAGCATGCCATCAAAGTATCAAACTCTTGAGATTTCCTTTGCCATATCTGATCCTAAGTCTGCTTGATCTTACGAGTAACCATGTCTATGCAATTTGTTTTGGGGAATGATGACGACACAATAAATGATCTAGCAGTGTTCTCGAATCCAACCTCTGTGAAAGAGGTATAAATAGCCATGTTAAGGTTATAGGCTGAGCACACCCAATGACTCTGCTTAAGACAGAAAAGTGGAATCTGAAGATGTTGGGATCCTTTCCAAGCCATTTCACTTAACACCCTGCTGATAGTTTGTTTTTGAGCCTAGACAATAATCTCGTATACTTGCTCATTCAAGATTACGTTGGCCTCTAGCATAGTTGCCATCTCATTTTTGTGACCTTCAAGAGTAGCAGCATGTCCGCCATTTCCACCACCAAGATCTGCCCCACCACCTATAGCACCAAGTGCCTCATTCTACCACCAAGTTCTGCCCCACCACCTATGGCATTAGATGCCTCATTTCCACCACCATTGCTAGCTTCTTCTGTGCTATAGATAGATTTTGCATTTTTGCACTCTCTAGAACTATCTGGCTTCTGCATGCTAACACCTAGATCAGGATCAACCATTTTTTGGATCTGGACACCACTGCTCCCACTATAGTCTTCCTCTAAAGTAGCACCTTGAACTTGTGAGGTGTCCCTAGTGAATCTAGCATAAGGATTTAGTCGTTTTCTTGGAGAATGAGTCCATTGAAGTTGACCGGCATGCTTCTTCTGTTGTGGCACGACTTATATGTCTATATAAAAATGACAAAAGAAACTTGAGTAAACATTAAAAAAAAATTTAAAGAAAAATAGGAGCAATTTCTTTAGCGTTGGGAAGATCGGTTCATTGCCGAACCAATCTTCTAGCACCAAGAGAACAAAAGAAAAAAAAAAAATAACTCCCTTAGTGCTGGGAAGATCAATTTGTTGCTAAACCAATCTTCCAGTACCAAGGGAACAAAGAAAAAATGAAAAGAAGTAGCTCCCCTACCACTGGGAAGATTAGTTCGGTGGCAAATCAATCTTCCAATGCCAAGAAAATTAAAGAAAAAAAGAAAAGGAACAGCTCCCTTAGTGCTGAGAAGATTAGTTCGGTAGCAAACCAATCTTTTAGTGCTGAGGTAACAAAAAAAAAAAGAAGAAAAGAAGCAATTCCCTTGGCACTGGGAAGATTGGTTTATTGCCTAATTGATCTTCTCAGTGCCAAGGGAACAAAAAAAAGAAAAAAAAAAAAAAGCAATTCTCTTAGCACTGGGAAGATTGGTTTGCCGCCAAACCAATTTTTATTGAGGAAAAAGTGGTTGCCAAGAGAAGATAGTGTTTGGCATCATTCGAGCTGAGCTTGCAAGCTCATCCCCTACTCCCCATATCACTGTGGATCCTGCACGAGTTGAGGAAGGAGGCCCACACCACCTTGTCTAGGACAAAAGGCATGGCTTTAAAAGCTCTTCCAGGTCACCCATCCGGCCAGCCCGTCTCTCTCTACTGCTTTTCCATCTCCGCATCTTTTGCTCCTAGCTCGCGAGAAGCTTGCGTCTCATGGTTACTTCGTATTGGAATGATCAATTCAGTAGTGAATCAATCTTCCCAGCATATCAGATTTTGGGTTTTTTTTTCTTGTTGTTCCCTTGGCACTTAGTCTTGACAATCGGTCCTAGTTCCTCAATAGCAGTTGATGGTAAATATAGTATAGTCGATTCAATGTGCTAATAAGTTTGTTTTTAGTAGCACGGGAGGATACCATCTCAATCGAAGGGAGATATTTGGACATGCATATGGATCCGCAAGTGGACTCTACTTGCCTGCAAGAGTCATCAGAGCTGGTGGAGGCTACTATCCATATCAATGCCAAGCAAGCTGACCACGCTCCACTTGATGCTGCCCATACCACTGAGTCAATCTTGTCCACGTATCCAACTGACGGTGACCAGGCGCCATTGGACCCGCATGAGGCCGCCCCAACCGCCGAGCCGGTCGTATCCTCATTTCCAACGGACTCAACGTGTGCCCAATCATCTGACTACGCGCCGTTGGAACCTCCCTACACCGCCCCTGCTACCTGTTTGGTCATGTCCACTTTGCAAACGGAGGCACCAGCTGAAATGGTGTGTGATCACACGCCATCAGAACCACCCCATGCCACTATTGAGCTAGTTGTACCAGAGTCTACAGCTGAAATGGCATGTGCCCACACACCATTGGATGCAATTGACCCCACATTGCAGAGGAGAGTATTTCCGCCCTTCACGTTTCCTCAACCAAAACCCTCTCAACGACCATCGGGAGCACCATTCGCTAATATTGTAGATGGTAAAATTGACTTGTACCATTTTTTATGCTGACGCATTTCATTTCAGAGTCACGGCGAAGGTACTATATCGTTTTTGATCTGAACGGTGTCCTTTTCTCCCATGAGCGTGGCTCGTCCTCGAATGTCACTGCACCCTCCAAAGCTTGCAATCGCAAATTGGTCAAAAGAGACAAATTCACATTAATCACACGGGAGAAACTGCGGGATCTAATAATGACCATGCGACACTTAAAACAGAGGGCCGGGTTCAATTTGCAATTGGGAGTTTGGACATCCATGATGCGCCACAATGCATTAACGTTGCTATAGATGATGCACGATCAGACGCGAGTAATATTACCATTTGACTTTCTCCTAACGCAGGAGGATTGCTTGACTATGGTCCATGTGAGGGGTAGCAAGCCCATCTTCGTCAAGCCAGAGGCTGTAGTGATGAACCGGACTGCTAGGTCAAGTGAAATCCTCATCATCGATGACTCGCCGATTAAAACTGCAGCGAACACGCACACATATGCAGTGCACCCCATCTCTTGCAGTATGGAAACTAGGGAGAAGAAACCGTATGTTCTGGGGGACCTTGCAAAACGGCTTGGAGCGATGGTGATAGAGAACCGGCCAGTCCAGAAGGTGGCTGTAGAAATCAACCAAATGGCAGATGGAACGGTATATCAGAAGCCATTTGATCAGATAGACACCAGTCACCATTTATGGCATGTATATTGTCTAGCTAAGCACTATCCGCATCTCCATAATCTGGTCAACCGGATGGGTTCTTCGACCACTGAACATGAGCGTGGACGTATTAGAGAAGAGATGGCATTACTATTGGGTTTAAATTCTGATAGTGTGGAGAGTGATGAAATTCCAAGATTATTGTATAGGTGTTGGAGGCAAAAAATAACAATCTAAGATGGCATGTATTTATTTCAAAATGTAACTTATTATGGCATGGGGTTCCATGCCATTGTATTAATATTAAAAGACAATTCTTTGAGAGGATTTGCATTATACTAGAAGTGTTACAGCATGTTATTGGAAGTCTACGAAGTTGTATTATTAATAAGGGGAAAGTAAAGATTAAATGGGGACTTGGGCTCCACCTAGACTCGGAGCAACTAAGCCAATATTAAAAGGATGGAAAGAAATTGGACGACAATGACAAGGAGAAGAGAGAGGTGAAGCAGTGGCAGGGGGAGGAGAAGTGATTGAGTAGACATTTCCTTGTTTAAAATAAAATGGCATGTGCCTCAATGCAGTTGAATTTTGTTATATTTATATACTATATAAAGGTTTGGAAACCTTATTTTACAAGTGGGATAATGACAATTCCCACTTTAAGGAAATAGAGCTTTCTACCAAAGTTGCTCGTGTAATGAGTAACTTTGAGTTAGGGATTGGATCACATACCTCAGTTTGGACTTTACCCGACTTGATGGCCATATTGGCTTTGGCCTTCTTTGGGTAGGGACATTCCCTCGAAAAGTGTCCCGCTTCACCGCAGTTGTAGCATACGTTATTTCC
The DNA here is from genome assembly GCF_000143415.4 of Selaginella moellendorffii. NCBI lineage: Eukaryota > Viridiplantae > Streptophyta > Lycopodiopsida > Selaginellales > Selaginellaceae > Selaginella > Selaginella moellendorffii. Next base: position 433,579 of record NW_003314333.1, read on the forward strand.
CATGCTGCTATACAACTTGACCTTTTTATCCATGGGTTTGTCTCTTTTTGCTTGATTCCCCCACCTACTCACTCGCTAGCCACCGGATTTGCCTTTTCGGAACCCCAAGGACTCATTCTTAGAGAAACTCTTCTTGAATTTCCCTCTGCTAAACGTTCCCCTTAGTTTGGCCCCTTTGCTAAAAGTGAATCCCAACCCCGTCGTGTTCCCTTTTCACAGGTTATCGTTGAAATGCACCTTGATGGCCGCATCCAACGCTTCCTTGTAGTTAGTCGGGTTCCACCGCATCACTTCACTGCGAGCCTAGGTTTGCAAACCTGATATGAAGGCATGGAACGCATCCATATCCCCCATGTCCGTGACAAGTATCCTCTTTGCCATAAACCCATTCACATACTCCTGAATGGTTCCGGTCTACTTCAGCCTACTTAGCTCGTCCCTTAGATTCAGAGTAGCATTCAGAGGAACGTAAGTTGCACGGATCCTCGCCTTCATCATTTCCCAAGTGGCCACCGGTCCTTCGTTGGCCTCTGTCATTCTCCACCAAGACTTGGCATTATCTGCCAAGTATGGTTTTGCACATGGGACCTTCTCCGAGCTCGGTAATCGCAATGCTCGGAAGTAGTCCTCCATATCATAAAACCAATCTTCCACCACCTTATAGTCGTTCACTCCCTTGAAGACCAGTGGGGGCTTTGGTTTGTACTTGGGAACTGCCTGAGGGACTGATTCCACTTCGGTCTGTTCGACCTTGTCTAGTTTTGCCTCAGTCCCTGCCGAAGGGTCCGCACCTTCTGCGCTGCCAGCATCCATTGTCTTTGGCTTTTTCTTCCGCTTCTCATCACGCTTTAGCTTGTGTACTAGAGTCTCCAGCAGGGCATTGGTCTGTGCCAATTGTCCTTCTAGAACGTCCAATCGAGCCTTGGACGACCGAACCTCACCACCAGACTCCTGTTTGGAAGTTGCCTCACTGGAGTCCTCCTCATGCAAGGATTCCTCATCCATAGCCTCCTGTTCGACCGAAGGCTCCAGCTCTGGAGGAGGTTCCGTCTCTGCCTGGGTTCGCTTACGTCCTACCCTTGCCATCTCCCAGCAATCCGCCTCTATCCTTTGCTAGAACTGAGGAAGAGGCTCCGATACCAAATTGTAAGCCACAAATTTTTCCTTTCCAATTTGCTAGCTTACCTCGTCTATCCGACCAACTCTGCCTTGGCTTGTGCTAAGTTCCCTCGCCAAGGTTCCCGCTTATGGTACTAGCTCCTACTTGGTCCTACTTGGTTTCAACTACTCACTGCACGAGCAACGGAGGGTTAGCCATCCATCTACGGATTCCCAAATCTCTCCCAATCCCCCTCCCCGGGTTAGACTGGACTTAAGGTTTTGCTACACTCCCCGCAGGCACAAGCAGCCAAGCACACCAAGCCTCCAAATTCCTAACACCCCTTGGTACCACGAGACTTGATCATGGGACCCTCTAAATCCCAAGTCTTGGGTGCAGCACTTGCTTCGGGATGTCAGGGCAAAACACGCGTGGCCTAACGCCCTGGTATGGGTACTTTTACCCCCCCATTTCCTTCCGGAAGGGAAGGCCCAAGCCCCTAGGAAGGGGGGGGCCCAATGACCCCCAAGGTTTTCAAGGGGGGCCCCCCTCCCCATGACCCGGGAGCCCCCCATTGGTTTTCCTTTTGGGGAGGGGGAGCTGTTTTTGAGCCTTTCCCGGGGGGGCCCCTCGGGCCCCCTTAAAGCCCATGTTCATTTCCCCCCAAGGCCCTTGGGCCCCGTTTTAAACCTAAAGTCATTTTGGAACCCCCCCTGGAGAGTTCCTTAAAGACGGGTTCCGGGCCCCCACTATCCCTAATATATTTTGGGAACCCCCTGCAGCCCCCCCCCCCCCCTGGGAGACGCATGCTTTGGGCTTTCACCCCTTGACCCGTATTAGTATTTGGACTTAGTCTCTGGCTCGATCTCGGACCTGATTTCGGATCTGACTTCGGATTCGGTCTCGGACTCGATCTCGGACTCGATCTCAGACCCGATCTCGGACCCGACCTCGGACTCGACTTCGGACTCGGTCTCGGACCCGATTTCGGATCTCGGACTCCGTCTCGAACTTGGTCTCGAACTCGGACTCGAACTCGGTCCCCGAGTCGGTCTCAGACTCAATTCTGGACTCTATCTCGAACTCGGTCCTAGAGTCGGTCTTGGACTCGATCTTCGACTTGGTCCCATCCGATGAACTCTTTGTCATTTTGGTCATGCTTTTGGGGTTCCTTTAGCCTACGACACCTCGACGAGTTGGTTCCTTACAGCTGTATGTTTTGGTGTAGTCTAGCCCATGAACTTCAGAGAAACCATGAGCTACAAAATGTGCTTTATAACATTCCACTGTGCCATTAGCTCTGTACTTGCATTTAAATTGCCACTTGGCTGCAATGAGTTTATGACCTGGAGGAAGAAGGATCAATATCCAGGTCTAATTCTTCTATAGTGAATCATACTCCTCTTTCATTGCTAGACTGTTGAGCACCAAAAGTTATTTCATCTGGCTGGACACCATTGAGTAGCATCCAACAAAAACACTCAAGAGCAGAGATGAAGGAGAAGAACTTGCCTGGCCGATTTTGAGGAAGAGATTTACATCAAAGGAGGTTGTGGTGAGAATCTATCAGGTTCAAACACAACATGTATGCCCCAGTAGAAATTACCATGATGAGTAGTGCAAGTTGGAGTTGTAGCTATGCTTCTTGAGCTTTGGTAGAAAGCTTGATTTTTTGTCTAGAGTATGTTGCAGTCCACTAGTTTTTACTAGAGGAGATGGAGTGGTCATCACCACGTGTGATGGAAGAAGAACCTCATCACCATCCATAATGTTCTCCACAAGAGTATAGATGGTCTGATCTTCGGGCTAATGAGCAGCAAAAGGGCCAAAAGGAGCAAGAGATGAAGAAGCACCATCAAAGTTGTTACCAGGATTGGGAAGTGTTACTCCTCCTGGAGGTATAGTGGCTTCTCTTGGATTGATAGGGACTCCTCCTTGATTACTAAGGTGGTGGATCTTTCACTTATCCTAGACAACATTCCTAAGCCCTTGGCACTGCTCATTTCTCTAGCTCAAGGAGGAGTGTCTACTTTATTTATGGCGATAGAGACGAGTCTCATTAAAGACTACATCACGACTTATCATGAGCTTTTAGTAATCAAAGTTGTAAAGGCTGTAGGCCTTCATCTAATCATGGTACCCCAAGAAGAAACATTTCTTGCTGTTAGGATTGAGTTTCTTTTGATGCACATCATGAATGTGGGCATATGCCATACACCCAAAAATGCATATTTGACCTAATTTTGTTAGGGCGTGCCATTGAGTAAGAGAGGGAATATTCTGATCCTCAGAATATTCCTTATCTTCCTTGTATAAAACCCTTGCTCTTGTGGGGCAAGGGGGGGGGGGGGGGGGAAGGCATTTTTTGGAAAACATTCAAGCATTTCTCGTGTTTGAGCGAGCGTTGGGGGAGGCGCCCCTCCTTCCCCCAACAAATGGTGAACCTGGCATGATGCATAGCACTCTCTGGGCATCATTTCTCTCTTTTTCTTTTGGGCTGCAAACTTTGGGAAGGAATTCCTTGTCCGTCTTGTGGTGGTTTTGTTTAATCTTGGGCGTGTTGGATAGGTCTGAAGCTCTTCTTTCCAACAAGGTATGGCACTCATCAAGTTGTGCAATATTTGAAGAGATAAAACGTTTCTTGGCTCGGTTTAAGGAACAATTTGAGGTTTTCACTTTCTCGCCTGGATCCTCGGCCCAATTTCTCAAGGTAGTGCATTTGGGCTTGTAGATCTAGCCTAGATCTATGAGTAGTGGTGATTCTTGGCACTAGATTTAGGCAAATTGGCTACATGCAAAAGGATTTTCTTCTCTAGCTAGATTAGGTCATCTTTGTAGCAGGAATTCGTACTCCTCTAGGCTTTGTTTTAGACGCCATTTGTTTCTAGAGGTGCTCCTGGTCTTAGGCTTTCCAGAAATACTAACGACGCCTCAATATCAAATTACATCAGTGACATGCACACGTTTTTCCACAATATTAGCATTTTGGGCTACCTCTTTGTGGATTTCAGGGAATATTGAGGTAGCTTCTTCCCAAATTCTTGTGATAAAGGGTAGACGGAGCTAAGTCCTTTCCAATGAGCCCACCAACAGTCAAAATGGGGAAGGATCGAGACTAAAGGACTCATCTTTCTCTTTTGGGCTAAACTTTGTTGGAGGTTCTTTGGGAATGAAGCAATCTTCAAGGAACAGGTAGGCGTAGGGACAGGAACAAGGGTAGCAAGAACAAGGGTTGGTGTAGGAACAAGGATAGGAGTTGGTGTTGAAGTAGGCGCAAAAGTAGGAGTGAGAGCAGGTGGTTACTGGTTACAGGTCCCTAGTTACCGGTTGCCAGTTACCAGCTACTCCAGTGGCTACTTCAGTGGCTACCCTACGGGTCAATGGCTACGTGTGTTTAAGGCCTACATCTCGTTCCATTTCGACCCTTATTTCTCTTCGTCATAGGCATGATGGGCAACATTGAGCAACTTGAGCACTATCCTACAGTCTTCTTGCTCCTATCAACCCTGTTGCCTTGACTGGGCATTTGCAGTGTTTGGGGTATTTGATGCCGGTACAAACTAGACTTACTGGAAGCTTACTGGAAGTAGTGTTGGGATTGCAGAGTAGTCCAAGATGAGCAACAGGGGATCACGGCATTCACAGCAGGTCTACATGGGAACTTGCAACGGAAACTTCTTAAGAAGATATTCAGGTCTTGTTGTGAGGCATTTTTGTTTGCCACGAAGTTGGAAAGAGAGCTTCTTGTCGACCTAAGGATTGCTAGAGTTGATTTTGACCAAGCCATCACCTCGTTAGACTCACCTTGTGCAGCTGTTTGCCTGTCCACAATAAAGCCCGTCGCTATTGAGCATACACCTCCAGCTATTGAGAACATTGCCAATGAGATGAGGCAGCTGAAGGAGATCATTCTTCAGCAACAATCACACCATGACAAATTGCTCCAGAAGCTAGTGGAGTCTAGGAAAGAGGCCGCTACTGCTCGGAAATGTAGATTTAGGTCCCATTGGTGCACTCACTGCGAGACGAACACACACAACACACAGCGCTGCTTCAAGCTTCACCCAGAGCTTCGGCCTCCACCTTCCCAACATGTCCAACAACATCCCTTTGCTGATAATTCCACATCATCTCGGGGTCCAAAGACATACCAGGAGTAGTTGGAGCGACAAGCAATTGAGACAGCCCCTTTGTCAAGCAAAGGCAAGGCACCCGCTTCATTGGTCAACATGATTTTGGTAGCCGAGGAACTCTATAGGCAATAGCAGCAAACCATAGCCACTCAAGCCCAAGTGAAGAAGAAGGTAGCTGCTCAGCCTACCACAGATCCCCCAGCGCCGGTTGAGAGCGAATCTCCGTTAGCATCAGGCCTAGTGACACAGAGGGTGGCTTGTAAGCTCCCTTTCAAGTTACTACTCTCTTCTCCTTCTGAGCCCTCACCAACAGCTAGTCCTATTCTGGAGCCGGTGCTTCAACAGCTGGTCGACACTCCTGTCACCTTTTCGCTCTGAGACATGTTGTGTCTTGTCCCGGGATTCAGCCAGTGTTTAGAGGAGTTTGCATGGTCAAGAACACCAGAGAGCACTCTCAAGAGGATTCCTCAAGAGGTGCACATTGTCAACATGACAAGATATGGTGGAGATCCTGGTCCATTCTTTGTCACGGTGCAAATTGGTACTTCCTCTTGTAGGATGGATGCTTTGGTTGACTCCAGTTCTGGATGAAACATTATCTCTCTCAAAGCTGCCCTTTCAACACAGCTACAGATCACTGAGAGCTCCTCCATCGTGCTCAAGACCTTCACTAACCACATTGTTCCTCGAACGGGCATTTGCTGTGGTGTCAAGGTCTCAGTGTAGGGTGTTATTTCTGAGATAGAATTCCTCGTGGTTGACTACCAACGTCTTGGAACATCCTCTTTGAAGGACCCTATCATCCTTGGCCACTCATGGCAAGTCATAGCCCATTGCACCATTGACAGCACACAGGGCAAGATAGAAATTAGCGATGGAACCCATAGCACCACCTTTCTCAACAACCACGGTAGAGCTCTTTCTCAGCAAGCCTAGCAGGCTCAGACTAAGATGGCCTCCACACCACACTTCCCTCCCGAGCTCACAAAGGTTTTTCCTAAGTTGGTGGTGGAGTCGACCATCTAGATGACGGATGCTTTCTCCTGCAATGCGATTGACATGGTTGGAGGTGAGTCAGATAGCCTGAGACATCTCTCAACTTCACTCTCTTTATTTGAGAGTAAGGCCGAGCCTCTAGCCACACCCTCTTTATTTGATGGCAGGGTTTATAGAGTACGGGCTCCCATATCCAGCTTTTCGGAGTGTTTCTTGATAGAGGAAGGGCTCCTTGATTCGTTTCTTGCATGGGACCAACTCCCTCTTATGGAGCTTGATGACACGGTCACTCCAGACCAGGTCCATCTTTCGCAAGACACAGCCGAACTCAATCCTCCTCAGCAACTATCTGAGGTGTCACACAGCCAGCATCTTCCTACAAAAATCACGGTAGCTGATGACTTCGAGCGTATTTTGTCATGCCATTTGTTGGAGATGGAAGAAGACATCCAGACACACAACTAGCAGAAAGAATCAAACCAATCTGACATGCTACATGCGAGTTATAGCTCTTTGAGTTCAAAATTTCCTACCGTGGAGCCCCCGGTACTCCAACCACCAGAACGACAACTCCCTTTCAAAATTTACATCACAATGGGTACAGAGGCTTTTGGAGTATGCCTTTGCAAATGTTCACAGCCTGGCAAGCCACCACATGCAACATATTATGCCTCACATTCGTTCAAGGAGACCGAGAAGAATTTACGTGGATGCGGAAAAAGAGGCAATGGCTGTTGTTTACACCTTGGAGCGATTTTGTCACTTTCTTGCTGGAGCCTGTATCCATTTCCACGTCTATTTTAAAGTGCTAACCTTTCTTTTACAGCGACCGGTTCACAATCCTTGTACTTTATCTTGGATTGTGACCATCCAAGAGTTCCAACCAACTTTTCATATGCGGTGGAAGCGTGTGATGGATCCGAGCGAGTTCCTAGTTGCTGAAGTTACTTCCTTTGTGGTCCCAGCAGCATTACAAGACATTGCAGTGTACCTGGATTCAAGTCAGTTCCCAGCAGATTCCTCACCAGTACAACAAAAGGCATTGCAGATCCGAGCATGGGGGTTTTGCCTTCTCGACGGACACCTTTACAGGAGGACTTCTCAGGAAGTTCTGTTGCAGTGTGTGGGTGAACACGAAGTCCCTGAGCTCCTTCGCGCTTTCCACTCTTGTGCGGGGCATTTCTCGGGACGGGTCATAGCACAGCTCCTCTTGCACCATGGCTACTTTTGGCCTCGAATTCACCAAGACAGCTTGGCGTATGCAAAGGCATGTGAGCAGTGCCAACGGTTCAACCCCTGTAGCCATGTTCCATGTTTTCCTTTCCAGCTCATCACTTCTCCAGGTCCCTTTTTCCAGTGGGGACTTGACTTCGTCGGCCCGATCAACCCACCGAGCTCAGAAGGGCAGCGATACATCATCGTGGAGATGGACTATTTCACAAAATGGGTTGAGGTCACCCCTCTATGACAAGCAGATCAATAGTCTACAGGAAAGTTTATCTACGAGTACATCATTTGCCAATTCGGAGTTCCCGTTGTTTTGATTTCTGATCAAGGTAGCATTGGACAAGTGATGTAGCATCTTCTCTAGCAGCTGCAGGTCAAGCACGTGAAGAGTAGGAGCTATTATCCTGAGTGCAATGGCCAGGCAGAGTCCAGCAACAAGATATTGAAGACAGTCATCTCAAAGCTTGTGGAGGATCACTTGAGGCGTTGGCACGAGCACTTGGTTACATCATTCTGGGCCTTTCGGACGTCCTTCAAGACATCCATTTCCACAACCCCATTCTGCCTTGTCTATGGGACAAAGGTTGTGCTTCCAGTGGAGATCTAGGTGCTATCACTCTCACTTTCACTTCGATACGTAGCAGCGATGTAGCTTAGCGATGAGGACAAGCTTCATGCACGTGACTTGGAGGTTCTTGCCTTGGAAGAACAGCGACGATCCATGACTGAACATCTCCTTCGAGGCAAGTAGAAGATCAAGTCAGTCATTGATCACTAGTGGTCTGCCGAACCATTCAAGGATGGCGATCTTGTTCTACTCAAGGAGTTCACACCATCTTCGAAGTTTTGCCCTTGCTGGACTGGTCCTTACTTTGTCCAGTGACACATCGGAGGTGGAGCATATGTGCTAGTTGATGCTAATGATGTGAGTTCCCACACGCTCACAACCACTCTCATCTCAAATGCTTCATCCGGTGAGGCGTTCCTCTTCTCTTCTTTTTCTTTTTCTTTTTCTTCCTTTCTTTCACTTTACTTTCATGGCTACTTTTCTTACTTTTAGGGGGTGTTTCTCCATTGGGGGTTGGGTAATTTTTGAGCTGAGCTCAAGTCAAGAAAGTCAATGAAAGTCAAAGGAAGTCAATACAATCCCCTAACTAGCGAAAGTTTAATGGCAATACCTTAGTTCGTCCCGAACCAAGAATTTTTAACATAAAATCTAGGTGTTTAAGGTATTCCATAAGCTCATGTAGATTATTGGTTCGACATGAACTAATCTTTTAGTCTACAAAAAAAGAAAATAATATATTAAACAATATAATTTATATTAAAATCAGAATATATTCAATCTTCTTCTGCTTCCATATCCAGAAAAGTAGAAATGGGTATAGTGGAATGCTCCTTCACTATAGGCTCGTGTTGTATGTAATGTTGTGCCATACGTTCAGCATAAATAGGTAAGTGGAATTGACTTCGGTCCATATGATCATCCATATCATCAAGATCAAGCGTGTGGACTGAAACACTGTGTGTGATAAGTGTAGACCTAATAAAATAGAAACATTTGAGAATAAATATTATAGATTATTTCAAGCACTAACATCACCTGTCGCAAAATCTCCTAAGAATGTCCTCAAAGGCACCCTCCTTCTCAAGTGCAAAAATCGCTCGACCTGTCTCTTTTGCTGCCTGCACCATTGATCCAAATCCTGCTGTAGCATCAAGCACAATCCCCTTTAGCGGACAGAATAACTCCAACAAGATTTGCATGGCCATGACCGAATGATGTCGATAACCAGGGAACGTTGGGTGAAGAACGTCCGAGTCAATCACATTTGGGATGATGTCTGTAGAGCTGTCATATCCTGGTAAAGCAAGAGCAACACGCTCGTCAGCTCATATGGCATTATGCTAGTTCCCAATGTGGCATAAAACATGGTAGTTCCAGGAATAAATCTGGAAAAAAAAATAGAATAGAGTTAATTTATAAATAAAGAAGTCACACACCTTTCGCGTCTGCCTGCTAGTGCCTTTTGTGTCCACCGCCATACTCAAAAGAAGGCAGCCAGATGAAAACTCAACAAATCCATCATTGTTGTCAGCCAAGTGTGCGAGAAGGCCTTCCCACATTAGAGAGCGAGGAAGGATCATGACAACCACACCCTCGTATGTCATGAAGCTACTCGCAACCTTTAAGGCTTGGGAAATGTGTTGCGCCTGCAACACATTCCATGACGGAGTATCCCCCTGCAGTGGTGGCATCCCATCGGGAAGATCAAAAAAGATGAAATCGATCTTCCCATAAGGTGTGAGCTGACCCAAACCATGGATCCACCGATCAAGCATGTAGAGCTCCCGACTAGTAGCATCTAAAAGCTGTGTGTAATCCCCAATGAGAACAGCAACTTCCCCAACACTGGCCGTTGGGGATAGAGGGCAAACCTGAAAATCAACTATTAGAACTTGAAGATAAAATTCATGCTTACTAACCTGTTTATGCATCACTGCAGAAGAGAGCTCTTCTAGGTCGTCATCTGTAGCCGTAGGGAGGGATGGGAAGAATGTCTTAGTCTGCCGAAAAGACTGATGGCTGCTCTCTGCAACATCTATAAAAAAAAAAGTGAAGTCAAGAATGAATAAAAGAATATTCCAAATCAAAGTCCTTACTCTCATGAAAGGCTTCATGACAGCCCCTTCGGGGGTTGCGAGGAGTAGGTACTGGAATCTCTTGTGCTGGAATTTCCTGTACAATTTCCTCTGGTTCAACGGTATTTGAATTTGGCATCTCATAAATGGTTTCCTGAGTGCTGACTCCTAGGTTTAGTTGTTGAACTTCAACAACATCGTTATCACAGTCAGAAAGAGCCTCTGGAAAATAAGAATATAACTCAAGGTTAATATTTCCTAGCTAAGTGCTGAGTTTCAAGTGAACCTGGATGACATTCAAGGTAGAGATCTAGCTCGAAGTCCGATGTTGGCATCTGCTCCACGAGTTCAAGGTACCACGGGCATAGCTCCCTCTCATGTGTACAAGGACAGTAGAACTCTGGCTCATACATCCCAAGCTTCCTGCTTCTAGTCAGGAGTTTCTGCAAAACACCGGTTGTGTATAACGGTGGGCCGGGGCAATATTTTAAATATCTACAAAGTAAAACAAAAATATAAATACCAATATATAAATGAGAATTGAAAAAATACCTGTAAACCATGTGCCTCACAAGAAATGGTTGTCCTGGTTGGTTCTTGAACTCAGCCGAACTCGTCCCACCACGTGGAAGCCAACCATTCCCTAGCTCCGCAAGACAAGCACAAATATATTCTTCGAGAGTGATACCTGTGTAGGTGCTGGAAAGAAACTTCTCATCCCAGACTTGTAGCATCTCCTCACCAGTGGCAATACTCTGAGAAATGTATGCCTTCTCCTTCATCACCTTCTCCATCCTTATCTTGCAGCGTTTTTCGTTGTTTTGCAGCCAAGTGTTGAGAAGTTCCAAGCAGACACTTTGTTCAGCAAAGGACATTTTACACTTCGAGATGTTGTAAATGAGTTCCTCCGGTGCTTTACCAGTTCCTACACACACAATGAGTTATGAAATATTTCACAAATTTTATAAGAACTTACGAACGCGAGAACAAATCTTGGCAATGCTATCAAGCCATTCCTGCCTGCGTCGTATGTCTACAATCAAGAGCAACTTTTTCACCTTTGTTCTCTTCGTATTCAAAATTCGCTGCTCAATCGCATGCCACTCCATCTCCTTCTGCTGCTCGTCTCCTCGGGCATTTTTAAAGAATGACGCTCTTTCTCCTTTGATTATGGGCTGCAAGAAACATTATGTAAGTCGATACATACTTCAATACTAATTTACCTTCACCCAGACAGAAACTAGAAAATCAAGTGGCAGTTGGTACCAAGTCTGCAATTCTTGGCCTTTCCTAGCTGCTAGCTTCACTCGAATTGCTTCAAATACCTCACGATTGTACAACGTTTGGACCTCCTCTAGTGAGAGCATGCCAATAAACTGAAGGTGCTCAATGTCATGTACCAATATATGAGCTTGAAACGCAAATTGGTTTAGCCTGCAAAAACACGATATTAGCTAAGTTTACAAAAAAAAAATTCTTACATATTGATCTTATGGCATGCCATGTTGAGCTTCACAGTGTGCTCTCGAGTCATTGGTTCGACAAGTGTGACTGAAACACTAATGTGTCGTTCTTCGTCATCTCAAAACTTCTCTTGAATGCACTTCCAAAATGCTAGCCACCTATGGTTTCCATCGATCACCCAAAAGAGCTTTCCAATGAACCCTGCTGTCTCCACATGTTGTCCTAAGAATCCATCAAACTCACGAGACTTTCGCAGCCATATAGGATCCCATTTTTCCTCAAGTTCAGTAGTCACTGACTCTGTCTGGCCGGTTCCAGGGAAAGTTGGTGAAACGATGAAGGTACCAGCTGTGCTCCCAAACCCGACCTCGGCAAAGGAGCTGTAGATAGCCATGTTGAGGTCATAAGCTGAGTGCACCCAATGGCTTTGAACCAATCGGCACAAAGGAACTAGAAATCGATGAGGGCCATTCCACGCCATTTCCTGTAACACTTTACTGACTGTCCATTCTTGAGCTTGGATAATCGTGTCCCGAACACGATCATTCAAGATGGTGTCAGAATCATGCATGCATAATCCCTCACCACCACTAGCTCCCCCTGCACCACCAGCCTGAGGAGCAGTAGGAGCAGCTACCATACCCCCAGTAGCCTCTGTAGTAGATCCACCTACAACGCTACCAATAACGTCCTCAGCTGGTTCATCGACCTGGCCGCGAACAGCCTCAGCAACCAAAGGCACAGCACCCCCACCACCGCTAACATCAGATGCAAGTACCCCACCACCAGTACCTACAGCCTCAGGAGCACCAATACCAACAGCCTCAATAACACCAACATCGATTTGAGTGTTCATCTCAACATCCACATCATTGTTATGCTCATCGTTGCCTCCAGCATGACTAGCCAAAACTTCATTAGATACTTGAGATGAATTTCCACTCAATCGGCCAAGCCCACAGTGATCAAGGCGGCTGCCTTTTCCTGGAGATCGAGACCATTGAGGCTGGCCTTGGCGCTTCCTCTAAAATAAAAAGCAAAACTATTATAACATCTAACTTGTAATGTAAAGAAAACCTGTGGCATTTTAAGTTCAAGTCCCTTGTTGGAAGTTTTAGGCAGTCAAGCTTGATTTATATCTGCTCTCACAAGAAAAGTTTATAAGTAAAAGATGTGAAAAATAAATTGTAAACTACAAGAAATGCAAAGGAAAAAAACATAAGTCACTGGGAGAGGTTGGTTCGCGCGAGAACTGACCTCACCCTATCTCTCGAGAAAAAGGAAAAACACAACAAGAATACGGGAGAGGTCGGTTCGCGCAAGAACCGACATCTTCCACCCTCTACTTTTCACATGAAATGCCCCATTAAGTCAATGAAATAAAAAAAAAACGTTGAAGATGTTGGTTCGCACAAGAACCAACATTTCAATCTCTCTCTGTTTTCTGAAATATAGAAATCTCACTACTAGAAACATGAAAAAAATCAAGAAAGCTCGCTTCTAGAAAAAATGAAGGTGGGGAGACATCGGTTCACGCGCGAACCAATCTTTCCCACCCCTTCAACAAGGAAAAAAAATAAAAAAACGAGGTAGAGATGGGCAAAAAGCTAAACAGAAAATGAAATAGAATGCTAGGAGATGTCGGTTCGCACAAGAACCAACATCTCTATCCCTCAAGAGAAAACAAAAGTTGAGAAAATAGAAACTTCTAATGGAAGAAAGAAAGTGAGGAGACGTCGGTTCGCGCGCGAACCGACCTTCTCAAGGAAGCATACCTTGTTTGAGGAGCGTCTTGAAGCACATTGCTTGATTGAAGCACCTTTCTCTCGCCCTTCCCTGCTCAAGCGCGCCTTTCTTTCGCCCTTTGCTGCTCAAACCCTAGGCGTAAAACCCTAAAAATCAACGGACGCGATCAACAGTCACGATCAATGGCCATGATTTTCATTCTCTTTGATGGTGATCAATGGACACAATCATTCAATGCTTTAGATATTAAGATATGTATAATTGATTGTGAGAGGAATAATAATGTTGAAATGAATGTGGTTATGAGTGAGAAGCGCCAATCAATCACAAAAGTTGTAGCATTGATTTTTTGTTCTCCCTCTTATCTCCATGCTCTCTTCCCTTCAAGAGAGTTTCATTCTTTTGTGACGAGTGAGAGAGACTCAAGCTCGAAAAGGTTGGTTCGTGCGCGGTTTGTGATTTCGGGTTTGAGTGTCGCTCACTTGTCATAAAAGAATGAAACTCTCTTGAAGGGAAGAGAGCATGGAGATGAGAGGGAGAACAAATAATCAATGCTACAACTTTTGTGATTGACTGGCACTTCTCACTCATAACCACATTCATTTCAACAATATTATTCCTCTCACAATTAATTATACAATTAATATGGGTGGCTCTTTAAGATTCTCATATCTCTCTAGATTCTAAAAGGTTGTATATTTTGTTAAAATAATTAACTTGTCCTATGCAAGGACATAGCTAATTAATGCTCACAATACAGAATAATATCTTTGTTCTTTCTTGTCAGTTTCTCCCCAAATTTTTTTCTAAGTGCTCGAGCAAGGAGAAGATATGAGAGAATTCTATTTGAAGTTTGATCAAGAGCCTCCAATTGTTTTCTCTAAGAGTGTTATAAGAGAGAGCTTCCTCTACAGAAGATTCAAGTTGAAGCCAGGATCAATTAGTTTGGAGAATGTATGTCGTGATAAGGGTAATCAGATAGAAAAATCCATTCTTCTCAACAGTAGTGTGGGAGAGAATGGGATTCAATGGGATCTTGATAGATGTACAGGTCAAGAGATTCTAATTACAAGATCTCCGAAGCGAAGAGAGGAGGGCACATCAGTTTCACAGCCAACTGTGCAAGGAGTGAAGGATGAAGTTGTTATTCTCTCCAGTGACAAAAATGAAGAAAATGAGCTTCCCGACATAGCTTCCCAGACAAGTAGGTGTGTTCCTTCTGGACCAGTTTTTGAAGTGGTGGATAAGGCATTTCGGCAATCTCGATCATTACGGTTGGAATTGAAGGAGTTCCAATACATGAGAGGTGAGGAGCTTCCTTCTTCCTATAATGGGAATATATTCTTCGAGTTTCCACCAGCAAGTTCGTCAAGTAGGAAAAGGGGTATGGAGATGCGTCTTGATCCACATAATTGGTGCAGAGTAAAGACGACCTACTTCTCTCATTTCGATGGATCTGTATCCATAGTCCATTGTGGTGGATGTAAGTGACTAAATTTTTCCATTCTACTTTAGTCACTTAACCATACCTCCGACCACTTGGAGGAGTCTCATTCACAACCTCCATAAGTCCCATTCAGGACTTGGGGCTTGCTAGCCCCGAGAATGGCATCCATGCCACTCAACCTTTGCACTTGGTCCAAGTGCTCCACGTGTCCGATCCCATGACCGACACCCAAAGGTACCACTGACATCTCGGCCCGTTACGCTAAGGCCATGCCCATTCACCTTTGCTGCGCAAATGGTCCAATACCACTTGCATCGCCATCCCGTCTCTCCAAGACTGGGCCATCTGTCTACGAGGGGTCACCCTGGATCCACTCCTTAGCATCCTTAGGATGCCCACAGACTTGGGGAATCGCCTTCCCCAAAGTCCCTTTGTCAGTTCCTACCAAGTCCCTTTCTGCCCCTGGCCGTGTTTGCCAACACTGCCACTGGATCGAGGCCCACAGGCCCGACCACTAAGTCCCACGGTCCTCTAGGACTTCCTCACCACACGACTGTGTCCTTGGTCACTACCCCAGAGGACTACTCCTCTTCCTTTCCACAGTCTGGGCCTTTGGGACGACATTTCGGAACACCGTGGCCTTACGCGAGCCACCTGGGTACTCTCCCCACCTATCGCCTTTAGGTGCTCTAGCCATGGGCTTAGAGCGAGGTTCCGTTGAGCCACGCCTGGTATCCAAGTAGGTAGTGCCACCCACACTTGGACTGGGAGCATCGGCCAGTCGATCTCCCGGGGGAACTAGAGCCGGCTCTTGAACACTTCACCAAGCTACCCCGCTTGTCGGTCCGTATTCACTCTAGTCTTGGACTTCCCAGTGGTCAGTTCATCACCCAACATTGGGTCTGGCCTTCCTGGGCCAAACTGGCCTTTCCTGGCCAAACTGGCTCCACTGCAGTCCTCCCCCCACTATACTTTTGGGGCTCACCAAACCCCCCAGGGTCTGGGAGACGAACGCTTTGGGCTTTCACCCTCTCAGGCTCCGGACTCGGACTCGGACTCGGACTCGGACTCGGACTCGGACTCGGATTCGGACTCGGACTCGGGCTCGGGCTCGGTCTCGGCCTCGGCCTCGGTCTCGGTCTCGGTCCCGATCTCGGTCTCGGTCTCGGTCCCGGTCTCGGTCCCGGTCTCGGTCTCGACTTCGGACTCCATCTCGGACTCCATCTCGGACTCCATCTCGGCGTCCATCTCGGACTCCATCTCGGGTCCATCTCGGGTCCATCTCGGCGTCCATCTCGGACTCCATCTCGGACTCCATCTCGGACTCCACTTCGGACTCCATCTCGGACTCCATCTCGGACTCCATCTCGGACTCCACTTCGGACTCCAACTCGGGTCCATCTCGGGTCCACCTCGGACTCCACTTCGGACTCCAACTCGGGTCCATCTCGGACTCCACTTTGGACTCCAACTCGGGTCCATCTCGGGTCCACCTCGGACTCCATCTCGGACACTCCCACGTGTCATGCGTTGGTCCTTTTGGGTCCCTTTTTGGAGCCTCGCCTTTTGCTCGCTTCGTGCTCGTTCCTCGAGCACTTCGTTGGGAGTTCCACTCCCGCTCTTGACTTTTCAAGTCGGAGCTTTTGGTCCAAACGTGTTACGCTCGTTTGGCTCTCGCTTCGGCCACTACCATGTGGCGCCCTTCCGGCTCCACTTTGGGGCCTAGGGATTTTGTGTCTCACAACTCCACCACCCATAGACGAAGTTCGATGTCCTCATCGAACGGTAAACCATTTTGTAAAGTAACACTCGTATGTGTTACCATTTCCATCCTTGGCACCTAGACAATATTTGTCAATGGTTTGACATTGAAGGCTCACCATGCCTTTTGCATATGCCTCAATGGTTTGACACCAAAGGCTCACCATGCCTTGCCTATCCTCTAAGGAGGGTAGTCTCCCCAACTTAGAGACTGATTGGACCACAAGGAGTGGTTCTCTCCTTTTATTGGTTTAGTTCTCGCTAAACCTCTTAGAGACCCTCCTCTAAGTCAATCCCACTACTCCTTCTCGAGTAGTCTCAATTTCCATCGATATAACCTTTGCACTTTGGAACTTTGAATCTTGACTTCTTGGAGTCAATTTCCTAGGTGTCTCCGACACCTTGCCTTGCACCTTTTGTGCAACTCCACTTCCCATCCTAGGAAGTTCTCTACTCGAGGGCACCATCATCCTCTCTTCTATTTCGTGCCAAAGTTCCAGTTATCATACTTTGTGCTAGGGCTGTTCATCGCCCTATCATTTGGCTACCTTACCGCTCCCTCCCTTGGAACTTCCACTTTTGCCAAATCGGAGCAATTCGGAATCCCTCCTTGGAAACACACTTCCTTTCCCGCAACTTGTTAGCGTCCAACACATTAGTGTTCCTCGCCTAACTTTGTCACTTGGATTCCTTCCAAGGGATTCCACGGCCCTATCTTGGCCATTCATCTTTTGCTCCTATCCGTTGATTGTTGCACCAAGCAACATCGAATCTCTACCTCCCTCCTTGAGGTATTGTTTCGGTTCCATAGCAAAGACTCTTCTTTGCCAAGTCCGGAGGATGTTCACCCCTAGTACGTCTCTTTAGCATCTTCTGCTATGGGCTCTATCCACGGCCCAACTTCGCGACCCTCCCATGGGTCTTTTATAGAGACTACTTTCCTCGGACTCACTATGCCATCGCACGGACATAGTTTATTTCCCTTAGGTGCTCTTCCCACTTGGTTATCACGACCAAGCCACACCACCTTAAACAGTTCAATTTCAACATTTTGAACCAGGAACTTCATTCCTTAGCCAACCAAGGACCTTGTCCTTTTCTGGCCATAAGATCACCTAGTGATCTCACCTTGGCACCTTAATTCAGAGTTGCCAAGAGGTACTTGGTTTTCTAGACCTCCAAGTTGTTGACTATAACCCCGGGGGCATCCCCCACACTTGGCGGTGCACCCAAGCTAGCCCTTACGGCCAAGGGTTCATAGCAACTGAGATTAGGTGTCCCCATCTCACTCACCACGACCTTGGTGCCACTTGCACCAAAGTGTTCAAGTTAGATATGCTGAGCTTTCACACTAAGCAATCTAACCGTGCATCACGACTCCGAGGCATCCCTCGCTTGGCGGTGTGCCCAAACCAGTCTCCCCACTGAGAGTCCATGACCACCGAAATATGAGTGTCCTCATATTCCAAACCATCACCACGCCCTAGTGATTTGGGACTCGAACCCAAGCACTAGAGGGTCGGGACTCGAACCCAACCTCCGTATATGCATCTACGGACGGCATCACACTAGATGCCTGGCGTGACTCCCCACGCCGGTGCACCAACCTATTTTTAAAGCGCGCTACAGATCACAGCTTAGGAACCTAGTTCCTCCACACTGCCAAGTCCTCTCACTTGACATGTCTGTGATCATGCATGGACTCCTCCATGCTCGGCCCCATGGCCCACCCTTTTTGAAGTTATCACCTTCAACTAGGGTCTTTGTTCCCCCGACGTGCCAATCTCACTTGGCAAGTCCTCCGACCATTGTAACATGGTTCCTGCATAAGCGTGAAAGTCCTTGACCATCAACTTTCGTTCAAAGCCCTCTCTTTGAACACTCGGGAACTACTTCCCTAACCTTGATAACCTTGCCTCATGGCAAGCTTCAAGACCACGCTTCTGCTGCGCCACTCTAATTTCGCGCGTTCCATGAACCATTTACACTTGGCCTTTCTAGGTACTACGCTACCTAGAATCGTCTTTGGGAACCTTGAAGGAACTCTGTCCCTCAGCTTGCTAAGGCCTCCCCTTTCGCAAGCTTTATAGTTGCCATATAGTCTAACATGGACAATTCCATATTTTAGACTCTCCATGGCATCACGGTTGCTAGCAACAACATCCTCGAGCACCCTCTTGATTCTCCACTCCCAACTTTCATAACCACTATTGGATATGCCCTTTGATTTCTATGGTTCAATTCCATCCCAATACTACTTGCTTTTGGCTTCACACCTTTCCTTCGGTCATTCTCCTCCAGACCAGGGGGATAGCTTTGCACTTTCTGTCATGCTTTAGCAAGTATTCTTAGGGATGGACCTACCCAATAGCCTAGGGAGTGGTTCCTCAATCCGGGTATGCTCACCTTATAATCCCACACACTGGGATTACATCGTTGCTTATGAGCCTTTACATGCCCATCACTAGCCTTGCCAAAATTCCATTTTTGGCTTTGTCCAATTCGGGTAGACAGTCCTCTCCTGTCTCCGCAACCTTGGACATTTGGATAGCACCTTCTATCCATCATTCACTAGGGACTTAGTCCCTTGGGCTTTATCCATTGCCCTCGCGACATCAAACACCACCTTCTGGTGTTCTAGAGTGTCTGGGTGTCCCAATGATGGCTTTCTTGACAATGAGTATTTCCTTTTATGACATTGACTTACTATATCGCAACACAAGCAACTTATCCCCCGTAAGGGTATATCCAACTTCCTTATGCTATTAAGAAGTCTTGGGTAGCTACCTTCTACCCGTTTAACCAGTTATTTTGCACCTCTTGCTTAGTTGCCTCATAGTTGTCAAGTCCTACAACTCATTGCTTGGTGCTTTCACACCTCCATCATTATCTGGGTCACCACACTCCAACTGCATGCTCTGCAGCTTAGGCTATGCTATTCCCATTTCCATTGGGATTCCTTTGGCAAGGGGTTCTCATGAACCCACCAACATAGCCTCAAAGTATCACACCTTGGCACATTCGGTGTCTCCACACCATCGGCTCCACGAGCCTACCTCTATGACATTTCCCCTTCGTGTCTAAGTCTTTGCCAAGACCAACACCGCTCTTTCTCATGCCAACCATCCGTTAGCACTGCACCATAGAGGTCACACACAACTTTATGTCAGAGTTGTTTTCTTCTGGGAACACCTTTCCCATAACTTTAGCATGGCCTATTTTGCCATTGATGAGATACCCTCTGTTCTCATCCTTGGATCCTATGATCCCCCCCCCATCCTTTGTGGGGTACAACACACCTCAGTCCAAATGCTTCCATTAGTCCTTTTAGGACCATCCGTTGACTCTACTTGAGTCATCCAGCAATTTTGGACTTGGTTAATCCACAGACCCGTAAGGTCCTACTTGTGAGGCACTAGCTCACTGGAATACACTTCTTGCATTCCTGTCCTACTCAAAAGGACTATTTTCACAAGTGTTACTCCGACACTTGATTTTGTTCTCTGGGGGCAACCTTTGCCCCTTAGGACTACTTGTCCATGTGATGAGAATACCAACTCATCCACTCAATACACCCCCAACTCCTTGGGTTGTTCCAGCATTTATTAGAGGTAGCCCCGGCTACCATTTCAAGGACTTGAGTCCTCTTCCGTATTTGACCTTCCACGGTCATTACCTTTGGTCTCACATTCATGAGCACCAACCTCAACTATATGAGGATAATCTTGTGACTCCTTTATTGTTTTGGAGTCTCTATCTTTCCCGTGATCCCAACTTTAGTTGTTTACCACAACAACCTTAGCCAATTTGCTGAGACAAATGCTCATCCGGATCACATCCTCAACTCAATGAGGAAAACATTGCATTGTTCCCAAGATCCCAAAGTCGTTCCATTATTGGCACTTTTCTATCCACCACCTCGTCTACAAGTTCACACATGAACTGTAATGGAGAGCCATGTCTTCCCGACTTGCTACTCCTCAAGGATAGACCCACTCCTTGGACCTTCCGATGCCAACACTAGTGGTGATATATTTGAGCACCAATAAAAGTCGGACTAAGGAACAGCTCCGATACCAAATTGTAAGTGACTAAATTTTTCCATTCTACTTTAGTCACTTAACCATACCTCCGACCACTTGGAGGAGTCTCATTCACAACCTCCATAAGTCCCATTCAGGACTTGGGGCTTGCTAGCCCCGAGAATGGCATCCATGCCACTCAACCTTTGCACTTGGTCCAAGTGCTCCACATGTCCGATCCCATGACCGACACCCAAAGGTACCACTGACATCTCGGCCCGTTACGCTAAGGCCATGCCCATTCACCTTTGCTGCGCAAATGGTCCAATACCACTTGCATCGCCATCCCGTCTCTCCAAGACTGGGCCATCTGTCTACGAGGGGTCACCCTGGATCCACTCCTTAGCATCCTTAGGATGCCCACAGACTTGGGGAATCGCCTTCCCCAAAGTCCCTTTGTCAGTTCCTACCAAGTCCCTTTCTGCCCCTGGCCGTGTTTGCCAACACTGCCACTGGATCGAGGCCCACAGGCCCGACCACTAAGTCCCACGGTCCTCTAGGACTTCCTCACCACACGACTGTGTCCTTGGTCACTACCCCAGAGGACTACTCCTCTTCCTTTCCACAGTCTGGGCCTTTGGGACGACATTTCGGAACACCGTGGCCTTACGCGAGCCACCTGGGTACTCTCCCCACCTATCGCCTTTAGGTGCTCTAGCCATGGGCTTAGAGCGAGGTTCCGTTGAGCCACGCCTGGTATCCAAGTAGGTAGTGCCACCCACACTTGGACTGGGAGCATCGGCCAGTCGATCTCCCGGGGGAACTAGAGCCGGCTCTTGAACACTTCACCAAGCTACCCCGCTTGTCGGTCCGTATTCACTCTAGTCTTGGACTTCCCAGTGGTCAGTTCATCACCCAACATTGGGTCTGGCCTTCCTGGGCCAAACTGGCCTTTCCTGGCCAAACTGGCTCCACTGCAGTCCTCCCCCCACTATACTTTTGGGGCTCACCAAACCCCCCAGGGTCTGGGAGACGAACGCTTTGGGCTTTCACCCTCTCAGGCTCCGGACTCGGACTCGGACTCGGACTCGGACTCGGACTCGGACTCGGATTCGGACTCGGACTCGGGCTCGGGCTCGGTCTCGGCCTCGGCCTCGGTCTCGGTCTCGGTCCCGATCTCGGTCTCGGTCTCGGTCCCGGTCTCGGTCCCGGTCTCGGTCTCGACTTCGGACTCCATCTCGGACTCCATCTCGGACTCCATCTCGGACTCCATCTCGGACTCCATCTCGGGTCCATCTCGGGTCCATCTCGGACTCCATCTCGGACTCCATCTCGGGTCCATCTCGGACTCCATCTCAGACTCCATTTCGGGTCCATCTCGGGTCCACCTCGGACTCCATCTCGGACTCCATCTCGGACTCCATCTCGGGTCCATCTCGGACTCCACTTCGGACTCCAACTCGGGTCCATCTCGGGTCCACCTCGGACTCCATCTCGGACTCCATCTCGGACTCCACTTCGGACTCCAACTCGGGTCCATCTCGGGTCCACCTCGGACTCCACTTCGGACTCCAACTCGGGTCCATCTCGGACTCCACTTTGGACTCCAACTCGGGTCCATCTCGGGTCCACCTCGGACTCCATCTCGGACACTCCCACGTGTCATGCGTTGGTCCTTTTGGGTCCCTTTTTGGAGCCTCGCCTTTTGCTCGCTTCGTGCTCGTTCCTCGAGCACTTCGTTGGGAGTTCCACTCCCGCTCTTGACTTTTCAAGTCGGAGCTTTTGGTCCAAACGTGTTACGCTCGTTTGGCTCTCGCTTCGGCCACTACCATGTGGCGCCCTTCCGGCTCCACTTTGGGGCCTAGGGATTTTGTGTCTCACAGTGGACAGCTTCAGTGTGTCGCTGAGAAATGCATTTCTGATCATGGCAAGAATATGTGTTTCTTTGAAGGCTCAGCGATCAATCCCCCTAGGCATGATGAAGCTGCTACAGGATTTAGATGTCGCAAATGCGGGGCAACACCTGTGTGTCAAGCATGTTGCGATGCGAAATTGTATTATTTTCTTCCATGGGATGGATGTTTAGGCAGAGCAGCAGTGCATGTTGGATACCATCAACACGCAATCAAGGAAGGAATCCGCCGTGATTCTTTTCGCAATTTGAAGACTGCTGTTACTACAGAGGCTGGGAAGAAAAGTGCAACAACTCCAAAGTGTGTTCAACAGTCTGTACTAAAGGACTATGTGGTGGACATGTTGCTATAATCTGATAGCAAAAAAGAGTTCATGAAGAATAGCTTGAAAGACCTACTTTAAAATATAGAACCCATAACAAATTTAAACAGGTATAAAATTAACACTTAACTCTACTTTATCACTAATAACACTCTTTTTTTTTGTAAAATAAAGAACTGGATGCGAGAAGGCGAGATGGAAAGCTTTAATCTAGATTGGATGGGATTTTGGAGCTAAAGAGAAAATGTCCCTATGAGTTTATTCATAGAAGCTTGTTCGTTGGCCAAGTGACTTCGAACAATCAATGCCCTTTCATCTTTAAGATGTCCACCTTTGGTCTTGCTTTTAGTGTGGACCTTGTACAACGAATGGATATGGATGGAGATGGGGATTTGGTTAATTCCTGGATCCATTTTGACCATATGGAACGAGTTTTAGGCTGGTCAATAATGGGAGCTCATGTTTATGATCACAAGTAAGTGGCTTTTCATTTTTTAAGGATCCATACCGATTTACATTATAACCATTCCTTTTATAGGTTGCAGTGCAATTTGACTATAGCTATAGCCAAATTCAATGTTCAAGATTTTCAAGCACAAACCATCTTTTGGACATGTATGTCCGAGGTTGTTGAACAGCGAACCGGGAAGAAACCCAACTTCCGTGGTTTCATGGCAGATGCAGCTGGTGCTAACTGGTTGGCTGTACGACAAGTATTTGGAGGTGATAAAAGTCAGCCATTACAAGGTAGAGAGAAGAGTTGTGAGTTTCATTGGGCAAAGAGCGTCAATGAACATTGCTGATGCATCAAGTCTGCCTTCCATCACAAGTTCAAGCAGCTTTGTCGGGAATGGATGGATGCACCAACTAAAGAGGAGCACAAAGCAAAGGCAAATGAAATGCGCATATAGTGGCGTGAAGGAGACAAAGTGCCAATTGAAAACCTTCCACAAATGGAATGCTGGCTTGCATGGTGGGAATTTCGAATGTTTCAGTAGGGTCATTATACTCTCCATGTAAGCTTTCTCTCATTTTCTTTCTTGTCACATTCAAATGTTGCATTTTTTGTAGGATCAACCACTTGATGATATTGCACTTACACCAACAATTAATCTCTCTGAGAGCAAACATTGGAGTTGGAGAGCTTCTGAAGCAGGGAAAGGAAAAGTGTCCCTCTATGAAGCTACACTCTCCGACCTCACTAGATCTCTTGAGCAGTCATCAAAAGCTTTGGCTGCACAGGAAGCAAGGTTTGCTGGTACAGGTCCGAACTTAGACAGGCTTCAAGAGCAGGTTGGTAGAAAGACAACACCAGCAGCAGGGTCAATGTCTAAGATGGTGGAGGAAGTTGTTGCTATGAAATCAAGTTATGAACCACTTGGGGACATGAGAACAGCCCGTATGAAGCGTCGACAGACATTTGATGGGTCAAACATCACTCCTTCTAGCTCTCACCGTCCAGAGTTTGACTACCATTCTGTTCCACGACACCGGAAAAGAACTAAGGAACATGGGGTGAAGGAGGTGCCAGTTGTTACACAAGTAAGTCTAGTGCCAGAGGTTGAAAAGGTTATTTCTCGTGAGCCAGTTTCTCGTATCAACTGGGCAATTCGAAGAGTCAGTGCCAAGAGCAATGCACGTTGCTCTGGAATGATTGGGAGTCGAGGTCAGTGTCTCGCTTTTGTGCGCTCAGGTTCAAGTTCTTCAGCAGTGCCATGTTTCTGGGGCTGTCGAGATCTAGGAGTGAAGGGCCGCCAATCAAGCTGGATTTACTGTTGTGGGACTGATGTTACTCATACAAGCCGGATCCACAGCTCAATTATTTTGAAGCTAGATTTTGTGCCAGAGGAGTGGCCCCAATATCAACACTAGACCGGCATACACGACCAGCTAGGAATGGGAAGGCTGTACAATACAGGTCTTCCATTTCAAAAGGTGCACAAGAGAAGATCAAGCTGGCAAAAGAGCTAAAGTGCACAATCACAAAGACAAACTACATCAGTGCTATGGCTAAGGAGTTTATTATTGTGACTGAGTCATCAAAGGGTACGAACTACACTGTTAAAATCTGTAAAAATCCATCTTGTACCTGTCCAGATTTTACACAATGGGAGAACAGGAGAAAGGTATATTTAGCCTGCAAGCACATCTATTACATTTTTATGCAGGAACTAAACCAAGATCCTAAGATCGACCATCACATCCACCAGGCAAGCCTTACAGTTGCGGAGCTTGAGAAGTGTTTTTAGATTGCTTTTAGTGTTCGGATCTATATATATATTTGTATTTTATTGGTCAAATTTACTTGGAAATATAGATTAAATCAAAATTTGAAAAATGGAAAGATGTTGGTTCGGGATGAACCAATGTTTTTCTTGTGTTTGAGAAGCCATGAGCTCAAAACCTACCCAGGCTCCTCCATTGGACCATGGCCCATGCCTTGGATTTCGTGCTCAGGTTGCATTGCCGTTTGTATGGAGGTTCCTCGCTTGGCCCAGTTTATGTTCCAGGTTCTTTGGCCCTTCCCTTACCATTACTACACCCCACACATTCCCCTCACTCATTCCATATCATCTACACTCACAGTTCCATCACCAATCACTTCTAGCAGCATTGCCCACACTTATCTCTAGATGCCCATCTTGCATCTTTCATTCTTTCACCATCATTCACATCTCTGCTTAAGGTCACATTTACACCATACTACAAACACACATACATGCACCAGCAGCAAAAGACACCACCTCATTTGGACGTGCCATTTCCAAGATATCCTTACAACCATTTGCCAACGACGCACTAGCTTTTCTGGAGCAACTTTCTTCCAACTGGGTGAACCTGTTCACTCAAGGCACCTAGGTGGATCTATAGGCGAGGCCACATAAGCCGAAGCCACTTTCTTTTGCTCTAGCACTCAGTGGACACATGCCACCTCTCTTTACTGCAACCCAGCGACTATGCCGTCCTTTTCAGCTATTGTCTTCTTCAGTTCGACACATCAGACCATTGGCCTAACACTTTGAGAGATGGCCACCTTCTCGGCGCTCCACTATATCACTCTACCTTATCGGTGCTAGAGCAGGCGCAGGAGTAGGAGCGAGAGCAGGTGGTTACCAATTACAAGTTATAGGTCCCCAGTTACTAGTTACCAATTACCGGTTACCAATTACCGGCTACTCTGAGAGGTTAGCGCTTACTCTACGGGCCAACGGTTATCAATGGCCACCTTTTTAGAGTGCCACCACCATCTCGGTGCTCCACCATATCACTCTATCTTTCATCATTTCCACACTTACCATCCTTGGGCAATGCATCCCCTCTTCTATCCCTCTTTCTTTCTCAATTTCGGCCAATCCTTGGAGCATACCAGAAATCATCAAGAGGCTGCATTTGCATATTACACTTTCCTGAGCCAAAATCCAGGCACGGGTTAAGTTCTTTGGATACTCACTCTTCTTTTCCCCTATTTTTCTCCTTTCTTTTCACACTTTTTCTGCACTTTTTCTTCAACTTCAGGGTCCAGTTTGACTATAGGGTTTCCCACCGGGTTTTCCTCCCTGTCACACCACATGAGACCACACGAGCCTTACAATTTTTCAGAGGCATTTGCCATAGATCCGACCGTTATTTTACTCCAAGATTTTACAGTTTGGTGTGCATTGACCTTTCCATCGACACTGAAAAGGGACATCACAATCAGATGCGGGATCACAAAAAGCTAACTTCACTAACTCTGGTTTCACCAAGATCTACGTAAGGAGTTATGAAATGAAAGGACCCTCTCTATTGAAATGTGTTTATGGTCCTAGGGGCATTGTGACATATCAAAGGATTTTGCATCAAGTTCTGTATTTGCATGTTTATCAAGCTACTGAATTGCTAAACCCTAAACCCTAAACATGTGGCAAATGAAGAAAGATGCCCTTTCTGGGCAAATGCTGTAAGAGGCAGATGCCGAGCAGATGTATCTCAGGCTAGCGAAGGGGACAAACGAAAGCTAGCTATAAACATGACGGGATGCAAATAGATTACTAGGCTGGTCCTGCAAAAATCAAAAACCATAATTGAAAACATTGAAAATGCAAAAAGAAAGGTTTATAATATTTTTGAATTTTAAGCAACCAAAGGAATGTAAGTAGGGCATGTGTTTGTAAGTTTAAAAATGCCTCAACCACTTAAATTCCCAAGTAAATAAAGCTGTTTCTATTTTTGGTACAGGTAAACTTTATAGCGTGTGGGCTCATGCAATTTTGAACCCAAAAATGCACCAAAAAATGCTCGACTAGCATTATTCTTTGAATGGCGTGTGGCCTTATATTGCCATAAATGGACGTACACACACAGCATAATTATTCCTTTACACGGCGAATAATCTTGGCGCGGATCGCTAACATGGCATGGCAAAGTTCGAATCACTGACATGGCACAGCTGGATCGAGGCAAGGACATGATGTGACAAAGTTCAACGTCCGACAGCAAAGTCTAGAAGCTACTCAGTTTGAAATTTTTCAGAGGAATCATAAGATCTGGTTTGTCAGAGGATTTGATGTGACGTTCAAGCGTGTGTTATTTTTGAATTCTCGAACTCATTCCTAGGTCTATCATTTTTGTGTGCCGTGTTCTTGGTTCCACTGAGCGCAGTGAGCGCTGCTTGTGTAAGCGGCGTTGTGAGCTGTGGTTTATGCGTCTACGAGCGGTTGCGGCATTGCAAGCGCCATTGCGAGCGGCAGTTTATGCGAGTGGCAGTTTGTGCGAGCGGCGCTACAAGCAGTTGCGGTGGTGCGAGCGACGCTACAGTACCACTAATGGTATGAGGGCTCATGCCATCTTGGGGCTTGCAAGTTCATCACTAGCATATTGCCAATAGTTTCTTTACCTGCCTGTAGCTGTGTGTTTATCAAGATGGCATGAGGCCTCATGCCATCTTTGGTCCCTACTAGCCTATTGCCATATTCCTTTTGCCTTGCTGCAACTATATATATTTTTGTGTGGGTGACTAGTCACGCACACAAAAATATATACAGTTGCAGCAAGGCAAAAGGAATATAGCAATAGGCTAGTAGGGGCCAAAGATAGCGTGAGGCCTCATGCCATTAGTAGTCATGGGAAAGGAAAGTACACCTTCCTAAAGCGCAGCCAAAGGGATCTGAGCAACGAACCGAAAAGGCAGAAAATGGCGATGGAGGTTCGAATGGTCTCGACAATTGCTTGTTGCAAGAGGAGGTGCTGTCAACATGCTGATTGGGATGCTATTGAAGAGGAGAGAGCAAGATACAAGACATTGTCCTGGAAGGTAGCTCGCAATTTTGTGTATGAGGCATTACGGTCATCTGTTGATGCTTCAGAACATCAGGTGGGGGGCATGGTCTTCCAGAGGGGTTTGGTCTGCATGAAGGCATGGAGAATCATTTATAGAGTCCCTCGAACCACATTCTACAGAATCAAAACTGAGTTCGAGGAACAAAGGGTTCAATAGGCAGTCCATGGGAACGACGGTACTCACAAAACCAGGGGTCATGTTGTATATGGAGAGGCAATCTTCAAGAGGTTTGTCGAGACATGTAGCGAGCAGCAACCACATAAAACCCGCCTCTTGGAAGATGGAACACGAGACACCCAACGAGTTCTCCCTTCCATGTATACCAAGGGGGCCATATTGGAAGATGTGAATCGGGAACTCCAGAGTAATGGCTACAGGAAGCTGAGCCAATCTAGATTTAGTAGATTGTGGAGCAACAGGTTCAGGGATGTGAGTATAGGAAAGTACTCTAGCTTTTCAAAGTGTGACGAGTGCACTGCTATCAAAATGGCTTTGTCGAAGAATTCTTGCATCGCTCAAGAGCGAGAGATGTTGGTTAGAAGGCAGCTCGACCACAACATCGAGCAGAGAAGCTGCAGGACTACATATTATCATAACAGGATTCTCTCCATGGAGAGACCTGACTCTTACCTCTGCATCATCTACGACAAAATGGACCAGAAAAAGACGTGCTTACCTCGACTCAATCCTACCCCCAAGGCAATCTCTTCATCCATGCAGCTGCCTATGTCTCTGTTTGGCATAATCGCTCATGGGCATGGTGCCCAGAACTATGGGAACTTCTTTGTACCTCTATGGGGTGGCGGGGGTGCAAACATGATGATTGCGTCCCTAGCAAAACACTTAAGGTCTCTGCAAAGTGTGCAGACTGAGCTGAACGGCCAACCCTTGCATAAGGCCCTTGTCGATCGAACCCCATACAGGGTTCAGCTGGAGGAGGAGCAAAGGCTTGCAGTATCGCGTGGGGCCCCATGCCATCCCAGTGAATATGTTGGCCGTCAGATTGTAGGGTTATCACGTGAGGCCTCATGCCATTCCGACGAGGCTGATCGCCCGGTGAATGCACAGCCTCATCCAAACGAAGCAGAATCTCAAAGAAGTTCTTGTGGCCGATGTGGCCTTCCACCCCATCTTCTGCTCCAAACAGACAATGCTGGCAGTGAGAACAAAAACATGTACGTCTTCGCGTACTTGGCGATGCTTGTTGCCAAAGGCATATTTGAAATGGTTACACTTGGCTTTCTCATGGTTGGGCACACTCATGAAGACATCGATGCCATGTTCAGTCACCTGGCAGAGTCCCTCCGGCGATCCAATGTCCTCACCCTCCCACAACTCTACGATGAATTCCAAAATTGTATCAAAGGCACTGTTGAAGCTACACTTGTGACAGAGGTTCCAGACTTTAAGGGGTTTGTAAGAGGCTACATCAGGGACGGATCCGAAACGCTGATTGGCCACTCCAAGCCTCTTCAGTTTCATTTCAGCATGCGTGACGGTGCTCCAGTGATGAGGTACAAGATGAGAGAATGGGACACAGTGTGGCTGCCAGTGGACGGCATTGAACTCTTCAAGAGAGATCCCATAACTGGGGAACCTATGATTCCTCAGGGTTCCCCACGGCCGATGCACCCGGATGGACTCAAAGACCAAGAAAGTATAGTGGCCGGGATTAGACAGCATATTGCCTTCTGGAAGAGGGGGTTGGTGTTTGGTGGAGAATCCTATTTTCAGAGGTGCAAGCCTTTGCTCAAATACTGGGAGAAGATTATATCTACTATCCAAAATGGGCCGGTTGTATATGAAGAATTGGAAGAGTCCTTTTGGCCAAAACCCAGAGCACCAGATAGTAGTGGAACAATGTCCTCTGGAAATGCAGTGACAGATAACGATGTTGAGGATCACTATTGTGGGCCGAGGAACAAGAAGCCGGATTCAGCATTCAATCCAGTACAGGTCTGCAAAGGAATGGTCGTGCTTGTCAGACCCAGTAATAAAAAACAAATGATATGGGTGGGGCACTACATCACTGATGTAGAGGAGGACGCGGAAACTAACTCCTTCAATGTAACTGTGGAGTGGTTCAAGCCAAGTTCCGGATATATGAAGGATTGCCTAGAAAAGAGATGGGTGCTGAATCCAAGGGATCCCAGCATGAGCATATCGGTGGATAATGTTGTGCATGGTTGGATGTGGAAGTAGAGTGCCACCATCACCTTGCCAGACCATGCAAGAGATGCAGCAAGAGCATTCATAACCCGGGTTCAAGGTGAGATTCATTAATATTCCTTTACTAAGTTTCTAATGTATTTTATTTCAAAGTGAACAATCCGAATCTGAATCAGAGGAGGCGTGATGGCATGTGGCCTTACGCCATTCCTAGGTGAGATGATACAAATAACAAGTATAAATTTTTAGTTGTTCTAGCAAATCTTACTTAAAGTTCAAGGTGAACAAGCCGAATATGAATTCATTGGATTGTTATAACAAATTGCGAGGTGATGGCATGAGGCGATACGCCATTTGAGAGTGGTAGCCATTCCTATATGAGGTGAGTGAAATATTTACTAGAAATACCTCATTCAATTGTGCACTTCTAAGTCTTGGTCCACTCAGTACTGTTTGCATGTTTCTATTTTAATTCTTTCTCTAAAATGTTATTTAACATGTGGCTTCATGCCATTGCTCTCCACAATCATGCATTGAATTTTTCTATCCTTGCATAATACTTCTCCATATATATAGCATGTGCGCACATGTGATATGGTTTATTAGGCTTGATATAGTGTGTGAGGTAAAACAAAGATGATTTGACATATGCATTTACCAATCACACGTGCATAAATCTAATAATATGGCATGTGGCCCATATTAATGGCACATAAACACATATTGTGGGCTTACATGCTTTATGTACCATCATTCCCTTGCAGCGTGTGTGTTGGTTTCCTTTTATAACACAACAAAATCCATATTTTAGGGTGAAGAGCGTTCTCATGGCAAGCACAAAATCTGTAAGTGAGGCAGAAAAGGAGACGGAGAAGGAGATAGGTGAAGATGTAGAATATATAAGTCTTCCAAAATCCCCATACTATACTCCAGGTGATCATTTTTCTGAACAAATGGCAACATTAATAACTATCGAGAACACCCCAGTAACGTCAGAGACAACAATCCAAAGCAAAACAACTGACCCGGAGAAGGATGATAGTACCGCTGAGAGTACCAAAAAGGAGGTGTCCACTAGCGCTTAGGCTTATAATGGCGTGTGCCCTCATGCCATTTACTTGATCACCAAATACCTTTTTCCCTTTGCACTAGTATATCTTAATACCGGTCTAAGAAATAGAATGGCATGTGCCCTCAGGCCTTTTACTAAATCACCTTTGAAAGAAATGCAAGCCTCTATATCGTAAAAAAAAGGTACTAGAGAAATTCCTTAATAATATGAATGTTATTTAGTTTCATGAAAATACACTAAGGGTCAAATGAGTTAAATGACTTCTCCAGACTAGCAATGCCTCTTGCTACACCTTCACAATTAGATTTGTTAGAAAAAGATAACATTGAATAATATCTAAATGTTCTCACCATTAAGTTATATGTCTGGTTAATAGGAATGACGTTCATCTTGGAAAGCTCACCACACGCTCAATGAACAAACAAATAGTGTGTGTGCGCATGCCATCGCTCTTCTTTAGCTTCAGATTCGGCTTGTTCACCTTGACAATGAGATTTATTATACAACCAGATGGACTCAATCTGGACACAAAGTCACCGCGCTAGTCACCATGCCTTAGATATGTCTAGCCCCTGGACAAAAAACATATAATTTCATGTCATTTTCAAATACTTGAAAATTTGTACCTAGTCCTATTTTACTGAATAAATCCCACTTTAACGAAATAGAGCTTTAGAGAGTCATTTGCGACATCTACTAGCCCTCCAAGGGAAGCTCAGAAGTAGCTTTGTTAAGATCCTTATTGACACGGGTGCTTCGGATAATTTTGTGGCTGCAGACATAGTCCGGCAAGCCGAACTAACGGTGCAGCGGCTAGGCGAACCAAAGACTATAGAGTTTGTTCAAGGTAGCCAAAGCACCAATGAGGGGTACGGACCATACTTGAGCTCACGAGTTGAAGAGTTGAGCTCACGAGTTGAGCTCAATTTTTAATTGTAATTTAGTACAAACATTATAAATTTTAAAATTTTAAGGTTATGGTGAACCTAATAATTTAATAACTCTCTATATATTATATAGATAAAAATGTTCTAAAGAACACTTTTTGTTCTAATAATTTAAATATTTACTACATGCAATGATAGGGACATTTGTTAGAACATAAAATAAAATGTTTGCAAAAGGAGTATTCTTGTCACTTCTTTAAATTTGTACTCTATACTTTCTGGCTAGTAAATGTTAGGTTTGTTAGAATTAAAAAATTATTAAATTTGAAATAAGATTCTATGTAAAGCCATATAACCGTTTGAAAGGAAAAAAAATAACCGTTAATGTAAGCTTATTACATATAAAAGAAAGACTTGGTTCTTTGTAGAATACATTCTTGAGGGGTTTGTCGTAGCATACTATCTAGAATTTATAAATCTTCATTCACACTCTCATTCGAAAAAAGGGAAATACACCCACAAATGTTTATGGGTTCTAGTGCTGGTAATTTTAACTCTCACAATCTTTCTTTCCAGGGTTCAAGGGCTAGGGGATGCAATAACTATTCCACTGCACAGCATAACCAAATCACACAAGAGAATGAAAGAGAGGATAATGAGGATAGTGATCATGAGTTGGAGATAAATGCAATGATAAAGGGTGCAACAAATTGGGTGAAAAAGAATGCCCTCTTACTTGTTTTAGAAAAGTGCAATTCTGCCACTTTCAAGAAGTGCCTTGTATGTTTTCTAGCGTCTGGTGGAAACAATGGCAATGATCAGTATGATGGTATATATGCTCTTGCGACACATTGCAACATCATGCACCCGAAAGACTACCATGAAATCTTTTTTGAGATGGTAAAGACAGAAATGGAGACACACGAGTACTATGGGCAGTATTGCGAGAAGAACACTCGGAAGCATATAAAATGAAAAGTGAAATGAAAAAGCACATTTTTATTAATTATATAAAGTATAATAAGTTTTATTGATAGAGAATAAACATCGATACTGTTGAAGAAATCTAATTAGCTCCAAAAGTTTTCTACAACTCAGCAATAGTAAGGCTTGCTTGGTGTATATGAATATCCACTTTAGGATCCTGGTGCAAGATGTTGATGAAGATGTAGTACATATGCTTGCAAGGAGCATATGCCTTCTCATGTTCCTCGCACTTCGTAAAGTCTGGACATGTGCAAGAAGGAAAGTCGTGAATGGCAATTGTGTACTCTCCACCTTCTGTTTTGACTGTGTACTCCTTTGCAAGCGCAGTGATGTACTTCGTGGAGAGAATCTCACACTCAAGTGTTTGAGCCAAGTTTATTTTACCTTGCTTCTGCTTGGAGACGGTACCAATAAATTTAACTACCTTACCTTTTCGTGCTGGCCTCCTGTGCATCTCTGTAGGAATAGTCCTGCTCCTGTCACTCATGTTTCCAACTCTCCTCTTAAGATTAAAACCAGATTTCTCAAGGTTTTCAATCTCATCCGAGGTGAGCACGACCCCATTAGCAACCGGCCATTCTTTAGGTACTGCATCAGGTTTAGTCACTATAGTGTCTTCAAGCCGCTTCGTATAGTTGGCATCGGTGTTGCAACAATATAGCCAGCACCATCTTGAAAATCTTGCTTGCTTTCGTTCCCCATAGAAACATGGGGCTGGAACAGAAGCAAAATTTTCACCACGAATCCAGGCCCAACACTTGCCCCTCAGAAGCATCCCCACACACCTTACATTTGATTTTGCTGGCATGCGTCGGATTGCCCATTGCTTCAGCTCCACGCTACGGTAAGCAATTTCAACCTGTTGCGATGCACTCTCTTCATCAGCCACTTGAGGTGGCTCGGTCCGAGAGCAGTGTCTTGGAGCAGAATGGTACTCAACATCAAGCCTGTGAGAGCTTTTTGCTCCAAGGTTCGTACCAACATCTTCCCCAGCAAAGGAAAAACGACGCTTTGAGCGGACAGTCTTCATATCACCAATAGAAGCTCAGGGAGTGTACTCTATAGATGTGCCACGGACCACTTCCTTAACTGCAGTTGCCACTGTTCGGGCGGGTGGAGTTAATTTTCTCTTCATCCTATCATGTAACATCTCAACAGAAGGCCCTGTTCCCATGTATCTTCCTTCCTTGAATGCCAGTGCTTTTGAAGATTGCTCTATAGCACGTATCAAATCTGATAGACAGGCTTCGTATAGACTCATTTTCCCTTTCCCTGCAGAGGAACGCCAACTCCAATGCTTGCTTTCGGAGAGATTCACGGTTGAGGTGTATGCGAGGTCCTCAAGTGGTTGATCCTAATGGAAAAGGCAATATTAAAAGGTAATAAAAGGAGAAAAAAAAATATAAACCAACCTAAAAAGAGTGATGTCCCCATTGGAACATCCTAACTTCCCACCATCCTAACCATGACTCAAGTTGTGGTAGGCAACTTATGTCTGAATGGCCATCTTCACGCCACCACATTCAGATCTTGTTTGCTTTTGCCTCATGCTCTTCTTCAGAAGGTGCAACTTGCCATTGTTTGCACAACTCCTTAAATATTGATTGAAACTATGGCTTGATAAGGTGGCAGTGCTGGTTTAGGCTTTGAGCCCAATGGAACTCACAAGTCCTCTCACAACCTTCCAATGGTTGACCATTCCCAAAAACTACTCGGATACCATTCCAGTTTGCACCAGCCCCATCTGCCATGAAACCACGAAAGTTTGCAGGCTTACCAGTCCACTTTAGGACAATATCAGAGAGGGACTTCCAAAATATTTCTTATGCTGTCTGGTCTTGTACTTTAAACTTTGCTGTCGCAATTGTTAAGTTACAACGTAGCCTATGAAAGCATAAATATTATAACAATTTCAATATAATGAGAATAAAAATTACCTTGGATCATACACATGAGCTCCCATGGTTGTCCAACCGGATACACGCTCCATATGGTCAAAATGTACCCATGCATTTGCAAGGTCACTGGACCCAAACATGTCCATTTGGGAGACAAGATCTACGCCAGAGGTAGGGCCCATGGTAGACATTTTGAAGACGAAGGGGCGCTCTTGCTCATTCACAACTTAGTCTGGAAACAAACTTCCATGGATGAACTTGTATGGACAGGTCCGTTTCAATTCAAGGATGGAGTCAATTTTTGATTGCAACTTCCCCTCTCGAGATTCACACATCCAAGATTTTATCCTAAACAATATAATGTAAGAAAAAATTATTATTATAATGTATGAAAAATAACGGATGTACCTCCTTAGGCTAGTAACAAGTTGTACTCCTTGTAGTAAGTCCCGCAAGCTAGCCTCGTTTAGTTGAGTCTTTTGGCAACCTGGATTGAGTAAGGTATTTGCGATAAAATCCTTGAGGACGGTCTTCTGAACATGCTTCGGAGTTGCAGATGAGTTTCTCATAGTCTCTTCCTGTATAGCATATTTGAAACAGTTGAGAGAACTCCTTTGTATCCCTTCCTGCATTGGATACATACGTGTGCCAACATGCACTGCAGCTCTTCCAGCCACTCCATCTCGTGGAAGAAAGTAGTACATCTTGGCCTCGTAAATAGCATGACATAGAGGAGCATTTTTGCAGAATCGACATTTGAATCCAACAGCAATGGTGTCACAGGCTGGAGGATTGACTGCAGACCCTTCGAAAAATAGAGTTTCTAGAGCGGTCTCGATTGCATGCTTCATCCACACAATCTAAATGCCCGCTACAATGAACTATAGACACTGTGCCTTCAAAATGTTGGAGATGTGTGGTCTTGATCTTGCACCAATTGTGGACATCCTGCTTGGTTTCCATCCCCTTCCATTTGGAACCTGTGCTGCTGACAAAAGGTGGTAGCTCGAAAAAAATGTTGCCATTGTAGGAGGATGGAAGCTCACTCATAAGCCTATACAAAAACAAGTGCACGTCAATTGAGAGGTGTGAAAACTGGAAAGCATTGCTAACGGCTTTGAATATTGCTGAAGTTGGAGTTGGAGTTGGAGCTGGAGCTGGTGAATTTGGCGCCGACACTAGCATGATATCTCCACTTGAACTAGAAGAGGACAAAAGGATAACGACTAACTCTTGCTTCACATTCACTTTCGCTAGAGCGCATTTTGGCATTTTGACTGGAGATCTGAACACTCGAATCTCCTTCAACTTGGAATTTTGTAAATCCCATTGTTGTCCACCCTCGCCCACACTAGAAAGAAAAAACTCCGAGTATGCAACTATACCAGTGTCGTTGCGGATCACAGCCTCTAAAGAAATAGAGCCAAGACGAAGATCAAAACGCCGACATAAAAAACTTTCAGAAACAATACTCTGAGAGAATGAAAGAGGTGGGTGATCTCGAAAATGAAGAAGAAACCTCTCCATCCTTCTCAATAGGTTTTGGAGTTCTCTCTCTTTATGCTACTTGTAAAAATCTATAGTGAAACATAATTGAAATTTAAATAGAGTAATAAGAAGACAATGTACAAAATGAATTTAAATTCTATAGCAAATTTAACATGTGTAAGTGTGACAGTATTAATATTACTGTCATCTATTATGATGTCTAATGCATGTATACACATAGATCCAAGGAAAGATTTTCAGCACGTGAAGTTTGATAGTTAATAATGATACCAATAATGACATTCTGCTATAACGTGTCAAACCAAGAGATCCAATCTAACTATCAGCACGTGTGATATGTCAAGTTGTCAAATTTTAAGTGGTAGATGATAATAAATCTTGTCAAATCTTATTCTTCAATGACAGATTTGATTTGTAGTACAACTCAAGTTTTATCCATAATTGTGAACACTACTCAATGACATTTAAAGCACGTGCCTATTGTTTAGGATCTAATACAACGCAAAATAAATTTCTGGATGAGGATTCATCCATTCATAGATGGATATAGTACAACATATTTTAATGTGCCTTATTTATACTCTTTGAAGTTCTTGTAACGATTCCAAAATATGTACAAAATATTGATGAGAATGCATCCTTTCTAGATAATTTGTAAAATATAATATCATATCTCTAATAACAGAAATGTTGATAGGTGCTAGTTATACCATCATTAAAATATACAAAATAAAGAAGCATAATTTACATATAATAATAATGATAAGATAAAATAAGATCAAAGATATTGTGATGGTTGAGATTTAGGTTATTCGGAATGAACGGCCAGGATTAGAGATTGGTTAGGGTTAGGGCAGCCGTCAGGATTAGGGTTAGGGTAGCCGCCAAGATTAGGTTACTGTTCACATTGTGAGTGGAGCGCGCAAGAGATCGAGAGATTGAGCGCGAAGGAGATCGAGAGATTGAGCGTGAAGGAGATCGAGCGATTGAGCGAGCGAGAGATCGAGAGATTGCATGAGCGGGAGAGATTGAGCGCGTGAGCGGGAGAGTTTGAGCGTGCGAGCGGGAGAGATTGAGCACGCGAGCGGGAGAGATTGAGCACGTGAGCGGGAGAGATTGAGCACGCGAGCAGGAGAGTTCCAGAGAGATTGAGTGCGTGAGCAGGAGAGATTGAGTGCACGAGCGGGAGAGATTGAGCGCACAAGAAATCTAGCACAATCAAGAAATCGAGGGAGGAAAGATGCCACCAAGGGTAAGTTTTGATTTGATTGCTTCCACTTCCATTTTTTGAGTCCATTTCTTCCATTCCATTGCTTCCCTTTTTTTTTCGTGATTGCTTCTTTGCTGCCCGAGGTCGAGCATGGGCCGGCCACCTCAGGCAGTTTTGCTTGCCGAGGTTATTCAAATAACCTCGGCCCCTCGGCGAGCAAAACTGCCCGAGGTCGAGCTCGGGCCGGCCACCTCGGGCACTTTGGCTGCCCAAGGGGCCGAGGTTATTCAAATAACCTCGGCCCCTCCGGCCCCTAAAGTGCCCGAGGTCGAGCTCGGGCCAGCCACCTCAGGCACTTCGGTGGCCACCTGTTATTTGAATAACCTCGGCCCCCTAGGCAACCAAAGTGCCCGAGGTGGAGTCTAGGCCCACTTGATTTATTTTTTCTCTTTGACTGTTTGAATTTCTCATTATCTTTATTTAGTTTGACTAACAAAAATTTATGCGGGCTATGCGGAACGCAACGGACTCATATTACAAGCAAATTGTAAGCTCCTGAGTTTGGACTTCCCGGGAGGTCACCCAGCCCAGTACTATTCAAACCCAAAGACGCTTAACTCCAACTATCCTAAGACCCTTAACCGATTGGAAAAGGGACTGCACTCTTTTTTATGGGCCCTTTCCCTCTATATTTGAACCCCATGGACCGTCTCTCAAGTCGTTCTCTTTGGTTGCTTACACAAACGAGGGTGTATGTTCCAGAAGGGGAACTAAGGAAGGTGGCCTTAGAAGAGTGTCATGACGGACCTCTTGTGGGACACGGCGGAGTGCCCAAGACGATGGGCTTACTCAAGAGGATGTACCATTGGCCAGATATGGTTAAGGACGTCCAAGACTATGTAAAGACATGTCCAACATGTCAGCAGGTAAAAGCCGTGACTAAGGCTAGTGGGGGCTTGTTGCAAAGCATCCCAATTCCAGATCGTCCGTGGAAATGTCTTACGATGGACTTCATCACGGGACTCCCCCCAAGCGAGGGGTTTGATGCGATATTTGTGGTGGTGGACCGATTTTCAAAAATGGCACATTTCATACCCACCACAACGGAGGTGGATGCGGAAGGTGTGGCGAAGCTATTCTTCGAACAAGTGGTTTGAGTGCGGGGAAGACCGGAAGAGATCATCTCAGATCAAGATAAGATCTTTACCAGTAGGTTCTGGAGGACTCTCCTGGAACAGTATCACACCAAGTTGAAATTCAGCACAGCCTATCACCCACAGACAGGTATGGGGTATTAAGTCAAGTTGTTGGCACTAACACTTCTTGACAAACGGACAAACGGAAAGGGTGAATAGGCAGCTAGAGGATTATTTGCGATGCTATGTCTCGGGAGACCAGACCGATTGGGTAAGTCATTTGGGACTTGTGGAAATGTGTTATAACAACTCCCCACATTCGAGTATCGGGGTGAGTCCATGGGAAGTCATCAATGGGCGAGCTATTGAAGGTCCTGTGGAACTCGGCGTGGCCGAGTATCATGGAGAGTTGCCCGCAGTGGAGGCATTCACGGCGAAAAGACTCAGCATTTGGAATCTAGTGAGGGATTCCTTGGAATGGGCTCAACAAAGGCAAACCAAATACGCAAACCAGAAGCGTCGGGATGTAGAGTTCCAAGCTGGGGAGAAGGTGTGGCTGAACACCAAGAACCTCAGACTACCAAGTGGGATCAGCCGAAAGTTGACCCAAAGGTAAAGATGCATGTATTCCTGTAAATGAATTGATCTTGAGTTCCTTAAGCAGGTTCGCGGGGCCTTACGAGATTGAGGCACGAATCGGTAAAGTGGCTTACCGACTCTGACTTCCTCGAGAGATGGGGAAGATGCACCCAGTGTTCCACAGTGAACTTACTCAAGCCGTACTTTGAGGATCCGCTTCGCAAGGACCAAGTGAGACCTTTACCTGAGGTTATCCAAGGGGAAGAGGAATACGAAGTTGAGGCCATCCTCAATGCGCACAAGAACAAGCGACAAGGACGCGAGGTGAGAGAGTTCCATGTGAAGTGGAAAGGATTTCCACACTGCGAAGCAACATGGGAACCGGAGGAGAACCTAGCGAACGCGCGAGATCTAGTGGAGGAATTTCTGCAAGGCAGAACTCTATGTACTTATACTTATACAAAGTTCAATTAAAAATATCAATTTGCAAAGTTGAGCAAGTGGCATATGTTGGGATCCGAAGGCGCGCTGAAGGTAAGCTAATTAGCATGGGTTGGATAGGTCGACCAGGCGGAGGGC
This sequence comes from Selaginella moellendorffii, assembly GCF_000143415.4. Taxonomy (NCBI): domain Eukaryota; kingdom Viridiplantae; phylum Streptophyta; class Lycopodiopsida; order Selaginellales; family Selaginellaceae; genus Selaginella; species Selaginella moellendorffii. The sequence continues at coordinate 473,698 of NW_003314333.1, forward strand.
ACTACGCCCGACTCCCCGCGGGGATGTCGAATCCGTAGACGTATTCTAGGGAAGTTGGGTTCGAGTCCCAACCCCCTAGTAAAGCAAGGCTGGGTTCAAGTCCCAACCCCATACTAGGGCGTGGTGAGGTGAGGGGTATAGGGACACCTATATTCCATTGTCATGGGCTCTTGGCCAGGGAGGCTAACTTAGGCACACTGCTAAGTGGGGGGATGCCCCCGGAGACATGGTCAACAAGTCGTAGGATAAAACGAGACGTTCGATGTGGGCATCGAACTTCTTCTATGGGTGGTGGAGTTGTAAGGAACCAACTCGCCGAGGTGTCGTAGGCTAAAGGAACCAAGCATGACCAAAATGACAAAGAGTTCATCGGATGGGACCAAGTCGAAGATTGAGTCCAAGACCGACTCTAGGACCGAGTTCGAGATAGAGTCCAGAATCGAGTCCGAGTTCGAGACCAAGTTTGAGACGGAGTCCGAGATCCGAAATCGGGTCTGAGACCGAGTCCGAGGTTGAGTCCGAGGTCGGGTCCGAGATCGGGTCCGAGATCGAGTCCGAGATCGAGTCCGAGACCGAATCCGAAGTCGGATCCGAAATCGGGTCCAAGATCAAGCCAAAGACTAAGTCCAAATACTAATACGGGTCAAGGGGTGAAAGCCCAAAGCATGCGTCTCCCGGGGGGGGGTTGCAGGGGGTTCCAAAAGTATAGTAGGGATAGTGAGGTCCAGGAACCAGTCTTGAAGGAACTCTCCAGTGGTGCTTCCAAACTGACTTGAGGTTGAGACTGGGGCCGAAGGGCCTTGGGTGGGAGTGAGCATGGGCTTGAGTGGTGCTGGAGGGGCCACCCAGGGAAGTGCTCAAGAGCAGCTCCCACTCCCGAAAGGGAAACCGACTGTGGTGCTCCGGGCTCATGTGGAGTGGTGCCCCACTTGAGTACCTTGTGGCTCATTGGTCCTCTCCCTTCCTAGGGGCTTGGGCCTTCCCTTCGGGATGGAAGTGGGGGGGTAGAGGTACCCATACCGGGCCATTAGGCTACGGTGTTTTGCCCCGACGTCCCGAAGCAAGTGTTGCACCCAAGACTTGGGAGTTAGAGGGTCCCATGATCAAGTCTTGTGGTACCAAGGGGTGTTAGGAATCTGGAGGCTTGGTGTGCTTGGCTGCTTGTGCCTGCGGGGAGTGTAGCAGAACCTTAAGTCCAGTCTAACCCGGGGAGGGGGATTGGGAGAGATTTGGGAATCTATAGATGGATGGCTAACCCTCCATTGCTCGTGCAGTGAGTAGCTGAAACCAAGTAGGACCAAGTAGGAGCTGGTACCATAGGCGGGAGCCTTGGCGAGGGAACTTAGCACAAGCCAAGGCAGAGTTGGTCAGATAGACAAGGTAAACTAGCAAATTGGAAAGGAAAAATTTGTGGCTTACAACAACCTAGTGGTAAAACTCACTACCATTTTTTTGCTCTTAACCCTAGCTATAAAGTTTAATCTAGAGCTTCATCAACTTGATGTGAGATCTATGTCTCTCAATGGTGACCTCCACAAAGAGGTCTACATCGCTCAACCTACCGACTTTGTGTGTGCTGGCCAAGTGATATAGCATTAAACAATTGCCTCATATGTGGTACAACAAAATTGATTCTTATCTAATTTTTCTTGGCTTTATGTGCAGCACAATAGACACAAATCTCTACATATACAAGCAAGACCATGGATTTTTCTTCTTATGTCTCTATGTAGATGATACCATACTCACCTCCAATGAGTTTTATCTTCTCAATTAGATCTCTCTTTTCATGGTTTGAGATGATTGATCTTGGCAAGCTATACTATTGCTTGGGCATCTGAGTTCACAAAGATAGGAAAAATGGGATTCTAGAACTCTCTCAGGCCAAATACATCACAAAATATCCTCAAGAGGTACCCCCTTGCCTCACACTAACTCTATTACTACACCTATGGAAGTTGGCATCAAGCTTTCCAAAGCAACTCTAGATGATCCAGCTCTTGAGGAAGAGAATTAAAGACCCTATGGACCCATTATTGGGAATTTAATCTACCTAGCGGTTTTAAGCTGACCTGATCAGGTTGTGTGGCAAAGTATCCAAGATTAGCTTATTGGGCAGCAACTAAATGGATCATGTGATATGTTTCTAGAACTTGAGACTTATCTGTATAATATTTGAAAGGCAAGAACTCAATGTTAGTTATAAATTTTCTTTGCCAATTTACGTTGTTTATCTGACCACTTTTGCCTTGGCTTTCATTAATTTCCCTTGCCAAGGTTTTTTCTTATCATACCAACTCTAGCTTGGTCTTACTTAGATTCAATTAATTATTACATAAGTAATAAAGTGTTAGTCAACTTTTCACAAGTTCCTAAACTCTCTCCTAATCCCCCTCCCCGGATTAGATTGGATTTAAAATTCACTTACACTCCCCACAAGCACAAACAACCAAGCATATAAAGCCTTTAGGTTTTCAACATCCCATGTACAAAAGACTTAAACATAGAATCTTTTAAATCCCAAGCCTTGGGTGTATCTCTTAGTCCAAGACATTAGAGGAAAATACAATAGCTTAATAGCCGGTATAGGTACTTCAATTCCCCACCTTTACATATAAGCTCTTGAATTTAAACTTCCCAACCCAGTACTATTCAAACTTAAGGACACTTAACCCTAAATACCCCAAGACCCTTAACCAATTGAAAGAGGGGGTGCACTTTTGTTCATGAGCCCTTTCCCTCTATATTTGAACTCTATAGATCGTCTCTCAAATTGTTTTCTTTTGTTGCTTATAATCCACCATGCTTTCCTACAAGTTCACGCCCTCGTGAACAGAAGCTGAGAGCCACAGCTCTCTCGAGAGCCCCGCTCTCTTGACACCCTACCTCTCGTCCACCATGCTTTCCTACAAGTTCACACTCTCGTGAACGGAAGCTAAGAGCCACAGCTCTCTCGAGAGCCTCATTATCGAGGGCATGAACAGAAGCTGAGAGCCACAGCTCTCTCGAGAGCCCTGCTCTCTTGACACCCTACCCCTCGTCCACCACGCTTTCCTACAAGTTCACACCCTCGTGAACAGAAGCTAAGAGCCACAGCTCTCCCAAGAGCCCCGTTCTCTTGACACCCTACCCCTCAGGTCGAGCCTAGTGGGAGCAAATTGGACCAGCCAGATGTTAATCAACATGTAGTGTAATTCCCCTAGCCAACCAACAGAGTCAGACCTGAGACCCCTTTGATACGAAATGTAAACTCTTGAATTTGGACTTCTCGAGAGGTCACCTAGCCTAGTACTGTTTAAACTCAAGGACACTTAACCCCAAATATCCTAAGAGCTTTAACCGATTGGAAAAGGAGGTGCACTTTTGTTCATAGGCCGTTTCCCTTTATATTTAAACCTCATAGATTGTCTTTTTAAGTCATTCTTTTTTATTGCTTATAGGGAAGTCCTAAGCCCTTAGAAAAGGGCAAGGACTAATGAGCCTCATAGCACTCAAGTATGGTATAAGTTCACTTGAGTTGAGAGTACTGTAATTGGTTTTCCTTTCAAAGTGGGAGTTACTCTTGAGTACTTCCTTGAGGAGCCTTTCTGGCAATCCTCAAGTATGTAAGAATTCCTTTAAAATTGAATCCTTAGCCTCACTATCCCTACTATCTTTTAGAATTCCCCATCTGACCAAATCTTGGCTTTTGAACTTGATCTTGGACTTAGTCTGGGACTCAATTTCATTTGATGAAATCTTTATCATTTCAATTATGGTTTTAGGGATCCTTCAGTTTACAACATCTCAGAGAGTTGATTCCTTACAACTCTACCACCCATAGAAAAATTTCAATACCCACATTGAACATATGTATTCAATTCTATAACTTGTTGACCATGGCATTAAGGGCATCCCCCCCATTTAGTGGTGTGCCTAAGTCAGCCTCCCCAACTAAGAGCTCATTATAATGAGATATAGATATCTTTATACCCCTCTCCTCACCTTGCCCTAGACTTGAACCTAACCCTATTTTATTAGAGAGTTAAAACTTGAACCCAACCTTTATAAAATATATCTATAGATTAACATCCTCTTGAGGAGTTGGGTGTAGCTCTCTATGTCTGATTGACTTAATTAAACCCATGCTAATTAACTTACCTTTAGCACACCTTTGGAACTCAATATAGATCCATCTCCACTCCCACCCAAGGCCACTAACCTACAATCCCAACCTCAAATCAATTTTGAAGCACCATTAAAGAGTTCCTTTGAGATTGATTCCTAGACTTCACTATCCCTACTATACTTTACTTTTGGAACCCCCACCCTATGACTACACCTTAACATCTTTAGGATGCTTGAAGACATAGGGAACACCCTTCCTCAATGCACCTTCTTTAGTTTCTACTAAGTCCCTATCCACAGCTATGCTTATTAACATTGCTACTGTGTCAAGGCTCAAAGGCCCAACTGTTAAGTCCCACTGACCTCTAGGACTTCCTCACCATGTGACTGTATCTTTAGTCACTACACAAGAGGACTACTCCTCTTGCTTTCCTCAGTTCAGGACTTTGGGATGACATTTCAAAACATTATGGTCCTATATGAGCCTTATGGGTACTCTCCCCACCTTCTGCCTTTGGGTGCTCTAGCCATTTGGCTAGAGCAAGGTTTTGATGAGCCATGCTAATTATCCAAATAGGTAGTGCCACCTACACTTGGATTAGGAGAGTTGACCATTCGATCTCTCAAGGGAGCTAGAGCCGGCTATTAAACACTTCACTAAATTACCTCACTTATCTATTCATATTCTCTAGCCTTGGACTCCTCAGTGGTTATATCATCACCCACCACATAGGTATAGCCTTTTTTTCTTACATTGGCCTTTCTTGGCTAAATTGGCTCTACTAGAGTCTTTCCCCTACTATACTTTTGGAGCTCACCAAACCCCTTAGGGTCTAATGCTTTATTTCGTTAAAGTGGGACTTATTCAGTAAAGTGGGACATTAATTAGCATGTGTCCACATGCCATTTCCTAGTACTTAATTAATATTTATTAATATTTCTATCAGTTTTTTAATTTATTTTTTTATATTTCACAATATTATAACACAAAATCATATGAAAAGTTTTTAATTTATAAATTATAAAGTTAAAACTTCAATTTTTTATTGTTGTTATAAAAATGGCATGTGGCCACACACCATAAGTGGGATAATGAAAAGTCCCACTTTAACGAAATAAAGCATTCTAGAAGACGATCATTTTGGGCTTTCACCTTTGGACTTGGATTTAGACTCAGACTTGGACTCAGACTTAGTCTCGGTCTCGATCTCGGACTCGGTCTCAGACTTGGTCTCAATCTCGGTCTTAGTCTCTTTCTTGGCCTCAACCATAGACTCCATCTTGGGTCCATCTCAAACTTCATCTCGGGTCCATCTCGAACTCCATCCCTAGTCCCTCTCAAACTCCATCTCAGGTCCATCTTGGGTCCATATCAAACTCCATCTCGGACTTCATATCAGATTCGTTCTCAAACTCCATCTCGGACTCCATCTTGGACTCATTTCTGACATGTCAAGACACTATTAATCCTTCTTGTGTCCCTTTTTAGAAACTCATTCACCGATTGTTTCATGCTCATTGCTTGAGCATTTTGTTCGAAGTTCCACTCCCACTCTCGACTTTCCAAGTCAAAGCCTTTAGTCCAAATATGTTATACTTATTAGACTTCCACTTTGACCACTACCATGTGGCCCTTTTTCTACTCCACTTTGGGGCTTAGGGATTTATATCTTATAAATTCCTTATGTAGTAGTGGAAGCAAAGGCTTTTATTGGTTAGTTGGGCCTTATATACAGGCATCCAAGTCCATTCCATGGTGCGGTTTGTTTCCCCACTTGTTTCTCTTGACTTTTAGCAGCTTAGTTTGTTGCATTTCTTGGTGCATTGTCGTTGAGAGGTTCAATTTTTGCACAATTTAGCTAGTGGTTTTAGAGATCTCTTCATCACAAATTGTGGCTAATATTCTTCTTGACTAAGCATTGGTAAGGCACTCATCATTTTCCTCCATTATCACACTTTTTCGCACTTTCCACTATTGGGCAATTGTAAGCAACCAAAGGGAACGACTCGAGAGATGATCCATAGGGGTTCAAATATAGAGGGAAAGGGCCCATGAATAAGAGTGCACCCCCTTTTCTAATTGGTTAAGGGTCTTGGGATATTTGGGGTTAAGCGTCCTTGGGTTTGAATAGTACTAGGCTGGGTGACCTCTCATGAAGTCCAAACTCAGAAGCTTACATTTGGTATCAGAGGAGTCTTGGGTCCGACTCTGTTGGTTGGCTAAGGGAATCGCACCACATGTTGATTGACACCTGGCTGGTCCAGTTTGCTCCCGCTGGGCTCGACCCGAGGGGTAGGGTGTCAAGAGAGCAGGGCTCTCGGGAGAGCTGTGGCTCTCAGCTTCCGTTCACGAGGGCGTGAACTTGCAGGGAAGTGTGGTGGACACCTGGCTGGTCCAGTTTGCTCCCGCTGGGCTCGACCCGAGGGGTAGGGTGTCAAGAGAGCGGGGCTCTCGGGAGAGCTGTGGCTCTCAGCTTCCGTTCACGAGGGCGTGAACTTGCAGGGAAGTGTGGTGGATTGTAAGCAACCAAAGAGAACGACTCGAGAGATGATCCATAGGGGTTCAAATATAAAGGGAAAGGGCCCATGAATCCCTTTTCCAATTGGTTAAGGGTCTTAAGATATTTGGGGTTAAGCGTCCTTGGGTTTGAATAGTACTGGGTTGGGTGACCTCCCGGGAAGTCCAAACTTAGGAGCTTACAGCAATACACTTCTATTCCATAGCAAAACTTTAGAGAAACTTGGGGTATTTTTTGGAGCTTTGAGAACTTTGAAGGTTGTGATCTACATTTGAGTCTTAACTTGAGCTTTAGTTTTTTATCTTTTTCTTCCTTCTTCTCTTTTCTTTAAGTTTTCTCACTTTTTTTTAGCTTTTCCTTTCACTTTCTTCTTCTTTTTCATGTTGGACCAAGGGTCTAGTTTGACTATAAAGTTTCCCATTGGGTTTTCCCTCTATCTTTAAATTTCACACCTGCTAGTTCACTCTCTTTCTATAGTTACCTCTATTGAGCATTTGCTTTCTCTTGCCAATTTTATAGCTATAGCTCATGGGTTCTCTTCTTGATCCACCTATGGTTGCCTGATCTTAGAGCATAAATATTCTCTAAATATTCCCTTTAGGGAATATTTTAAGTGTGAGAGAGGATATTCTATGTGGAGGGCATATATCTTTCTTCTTTGTGAATGATGAGGGCATGATGTATTGAGTTTTTTGACTATAGAAGAGTTGTCTGTGTTTTGAGCGTGTTTGAGAGCAAAATGATATGTAAAACATGCACCACTAGAAGTACTCTTCTTGTGTTATAGTTCCTTCAGACTTGGTGCACTCACTCACACTCCATCTCATTTCCTTGAACCTACCTTGGAGTTGGATCAATCATCATCCTTGCATTGATCAATTGGAAGAATGTCTTTATAGTTTGCACATCGCTATCGCAAGTGAGATTGTGAGATCCCTAGTCTGTTTGCCACCAACCTTGGATCTCTAGAGAGAAGGCCAATTTTTAAAATTTAAACCCCAAGTTGAAGTGTGGATTATGCAAATGCCTTGGGGAGAACACCATGGATTGCAAACTTCAAACCACCCCACTTCCATTGGCCTCTTGTTAAATCTCATTATTTAAGCTCATGTGGCAAAAGAGATAAGAAAACATGACATGGCAAGGAAAGACAGCATGATTGAAGTCTCACATATGTTAGCTGTGCTCACTAGCCTAGAGTATTAGCCACTTTCAAGAAGCAAAATTTTCTAAGTGTAAAATGCTCACTTGGCTTTTGCCCTTGGGGCTCATACAGCCCCTAGGCTGGCTCTAGCAAACTTGAGTAAATACTCATTTAAAAAGGCTAAAAGTTGTAACAAGCAATTGTGGATATAAGAATTTTAGAGAAAAATACCTATAATCATAGTCAAAGATATTGATTAGACTATTGAAATCATATTATCACATTCAGGATGTAGCTACATAGAATTTTAGTACTGAAATTGAAATTAACAAGAAGTGAGGTAAATCAATTTTTTGGACATCAAATAATAAGAAACAAAACAAAATATCATGATGTATAATTTGCAATGCCTTGGGGCCACTGCATATCCCACCTAAGCCTGTGTAACTAGATTTTATAGATAGTTCAAATGTTAACTAAATGCCTTTGTAGATATTAGGTTAAAACATGAACATACTTAAATATCCATTCATATAGTATGGGTATCATATGATTAGTATGTCAGCATATTTATTTTCATGCTTTGATTTGAATTTTGGGGACATTATGTTTTTTACTTAATCACATTACAAGTGCATTAGGGTTGGGTTTTGCAAGAATTAACTTGGCAAATTAAGGAGGTTGTGATGTGGAATGGCTATGATGATGACAAGCTAAATTTTCCATACCATGATTGCATATAAGCTAGTTTTCCTTCTTGAATCTCTTGTCTTTATACTTTCAACCTTAGGGCTGTTAAGTTTTATATAAATTGTGAAGAATTATAGTATATATCCTTTACCCTATAGTGATTTATTATAAGATAATCATGGAATGGAATTAGCCACGTGTTTAAGGGCAATAGAGTAAACCCAAATTTTAAGGCCTTGAACCATTGAACATAGCTAAACAACTAAGTATTCAACCAAGGAATGAAGGAACTAGAGTATGAAACAACTTCTGAGTGTTCAGCCCAAAGAGTGGAGGGATAAGAGCATAAAATAGTCTTAGAGCATTAAACATCCCAATATCAAAACTAACATGCAAAATAAAGTCAAATAAATTTTAGCACAATTTCAGCATATTGATGGCTTAACATAAGGATATAGGTACTTCATCAATTAGCATGGTATGGAATTTAAGCTTAGACCTAAGTTAGACACAAAACAAAGATAGACACATAAAAAAAATGCCTCAAATTGGTTAGCCATATTCACTATCTCTATTATATATTTAGAACCTCCCACAGAAATAAGAAACACTTAAATTTTTATTTAGTTGTTGATAGATCTTAATATTGATGTATTTTTTTTATAATTTAGGAAAAAAATGGTGGATAGAGGATCAGGTGGATGCATCTGATATAACAACATCACTACAGCAATATATCATAAATATTACATTACCTTTTTTATAAATAGAAAGATCTACTGAAAGCTAAAGTGTTATATAACACTTTATTTACAAAAAAGGCCACTTTATTATGCTTGTACCACCAAATGTTTGTAATATCCTGAATTTGCCATATGGCCTATGTGGAAATGTAAGAATGCAAAAGTGGCTTAGGTAGAGGCTAGACAAATCCAAGGCTACTAAATTCACCTGTTAGCTAGAAAGATCAAGATACTCATTCTAGCTCTAAAATTCTCCCCTACCCTTTTAATCCTGATACTATAAATAAAAAGATTTACAACATCATAATAAACTAATTCCCATACACATACTTCTTACAACATCATACTTTTGGTGAGTTTCAAGAGAACACTCAAAAAATTTAACAAAAACACTTTAAAATTCAAAGCTACTTTATTGCCACTATCTAATGATAGAGATGCTTACACATACGCTCAGGGCCATGCCATTGGTAGGCTATGTGATTTTTCACTTATTCTACCAATGTTGTTAAACATTATTAAACACTTTAAATGCTTCAACAAAGACCCGTCTGCAGTGGCCCGAGTGAGGTAGCTCACTGATGGGATCGCTACTGCTCTAGCCTTGGTTTTGAAACTTCTGTTAGAGAGACTTTGAAAGTTTGGTATGATACCTATTGACAGGGTTTGCCTTGCAGTTTTTTTTATCTCTGCAGAAACGATTTTTTCACCTTCGTGGTCTCATTTTATTGCACGTTCTGTAGTTTCTTTTGGCTATGGCTGCTGGAGCTCCAAGAGATGAGGTCAAGCCCCCCTGGCGTTGCAACTTTGGATCCAAACAGCTTCTGCTCCATTATGGGAGCAACAAAAATCATTCATGGATCGTTTCAAGAAAGCGCTTGTCCTTGCTGCTCAATTTCGCAGTTCCTGGCTTTCGCAGTCACACTAGTCTCTCGAAGATTTCAAAACACTCTCGCCCGGAAGAACTCTAATCACGTCCACCGACAGCAATCAGCCACGAGTCTTCCTGGCTGTAACAAGTGCTTTGCGGCACAGGGGGCAAACATCTACCAGGGTCATGATCATAGTACTAACGAGAATTTGATCGTCACCTAGCTCGCAAATGAGCTCTCTTTTATTTTTATGGCTCCACAACTCGTTAATGCCACGAACTTTCTAGTCCATATCCATGTCTTCAAGATCTTGACGCTTGGCTTTGAGATCAGTAAGCATCTGCAGGTTGGTAGAATTAGCAGGAAGCTTGTAGATCTTGCACAGGGCCACGAGTCGACTTCGGTAGCCCTTTGTATCCTCGAGCATGCAAATCTCGTCGAGCTCTTGTAACGCATCAAGGAACTTACCCTCGTACACCAGCTTGCGCTTACCCAACTGAATCTTCTCTTCCGTAAGATGTACTTCCGGACCATCGTCCTCATCTTGAGCTGGCCCGACACAGCCCAAGGCATCCTCCCAAGTTTCCGGCCGGTCCAAATCCACAGGAACAACACCCGCCAACTTCCTGGGGTTGAGCTGCGTAACATAAGGACTACCTTGCACTGGAACGGCCACCTTGCACTGCAGAACACCTACAAAACGAAAGAAAAAACTAGATTCTTTCAGACTCTAGCAGCACAAAGCTCACCTTCCACGGCTTTCTGAGAAACCTTTCCAGACACTCGGTATGGCTGAAACTGGAAGCCCGAGAAAGTGTCCGGCGGCACGAAAAACAAGAGGATGGTGTCGTCCTTCTCAGTATAGCCGGGGTCGTATTCCTGCCTCCAACGTCTCAGGGCCTGCATTGCCTGTACCAGAAGCTTGACTGCCGGTTTGTGATCACGAGAAACCGTGGCCTGGCCCAAAGTGCGTGGCAACAGAACGAAGCCAAAGACTGCATTGTTCTTTTTCAGTGGTCTCCACAGGTACTTGGCAGCATCCATACCTGAAAACACAACAAATAACTATTCCGAGAACGAAGAGCTCACCAGCCGCAAGTAACGCATCTTCGAGATCTCCTTCATAGTAACGCAGTAAGAGACCGCCAGGGGATACAGATTCTACCCCGGGAGCACCCTGGCAGCGTCCACAGCGAAACTTTGGGGTATATATAACGTCCACCCGTACGCACTTGGTATGATACCAGCTTAGACAAACCCCGCATTGGATCCTCTGAGCTTTCCCGCGCTCGTTCTTCTGGTGGCAAGCTCCACAGCAGGCGGAATCAATCTGCAAGCACAACTAAGTGACAAGCCTGAGAATTAACAAGCTTTACCATCGGCAAGGCCATAAGGTTGTGCTGCAAAGCCTGGCCAATTGCATACTGCTCGAAGACGAAACCCCGCAAGCTTGCGTATTCCTTGAACGGCTGAGTGGCCTCGAGAAAGCTTCTGATCTTATCCACGTTCCTAGTACACAGGTACTGCGCATACATGTTGGCCACCTTATCCGAGCAGAATGTGTAGTAGAAGCGTCTGAAGGATCCGGGCTTCAACGCGAAGTGAAATAGCCTCCACGACACGTTCTGCGTGGTTGCGGAGTTTTGCAGGATGGCTTCCACATTCTTGAGCTTCGTGTTGGCAAGGCACTTGCAAACGTCGGAAGAAAAATCCTCCTCGGTGAGGTTTTCAGCTTCGCGATCCCACAGAAACCGAGGAACGCCTCCAAACCATTCGTATGCTAAGTCGGCAGCATCTACTCTTCGGTATATGAGCTCCGCTTTCACCGACAGCTTCCCATCCGGCCGAGGCATCAAATCGGCTCTCCTTTTCCAGCTTTGCACAAGAGCGTCGAACTCTTGCTTGTCCCAAACCGGGAGGTATCTAGTGTAAGTCATGCGCAGCTTCCTCGCGGTCTTTGTGTTGCCCTCTTCTGGAGAGGCCGCAACCACAGCTCGAACTCCAAGCGTCCTGCCAGGTGCGATCTTCTGATCGATCAGGTGGTAGTCGACCTCGGTCGACTCGATTTGTTCAAGAGGGTAGTCTTTCTTGTCGATGACCCTGAGAGAGGAGCCATTGAAGTCCCAAATGTAGGTCTCCGATTCGTACAGGATGCGCGAGCCCCGCTTGTCGATGCCCGTCCTGATGATGATGTACCACAAGAAGGCCGATTTGCCAACACCGGAGTTGCCATTCAAGTGGCACAGGGAGCAGTCCTCGATCGCCAGAGTTGCGACGATATCCTTGTAGAGGGCATCGAACACCTTCCGCACATAGAGCGTCTCAATACTCCTGTGCAAAGAATACCTGTAAACTCCTGCTTCCGGTAGCTCCAGAAAATTCCCGGCCGCGTAAGACTCACGCCCTCCAAGGAGCGCCCGCGCCCACCATTCCTCCATCGCCAGAGGGCTTAAACCCTAAACCACACATTTTGTCAAAAAGGAAGTTAGATTAACAAATATCCTAACTGAAGGGTTATGGAAGGTTTTTTTTTGTGTGGAATGCAATGTGTCAAGAAGATGCTGGGAATGGGTACCTTGAGGAGGCAAAGATGGTGTTGGAGAAGACTCCTCAGACGGACTTTGTGACTTGGACAATGCTTATTACTGTTTATGCACAGAATGGCGAGATAGGAGAGGCAAAGTTGGTGTTTGATGCAATGCCGGAGCGCAACGAGGTGTCATGGAACGCAATGGTGAACGCAAATGCCCAGAACGGACGTATCGATGCCACTAAGCCGCTCGTAGAGAAAATGGTCTCATTGTATGGAACACAATTCAAGGCCCCGATGCGGAGAATTGTTTCCTTGGAATGCCCGAGAAGGATGTCATATCTTGGACTCTCATGGTTCCTAGATACGCAAAGAGCAGGTATATGGCAAAAGCGCCGCCAGCATATGACGGGAGCAACAACTTGGCGATGGCGAAAGAAACCTTTGATGCTATGGCGGAGAGAAACCATGTATCGTGGAACGCGTTGCTCCAAGGCTATCGAGCGGCCGGGCATGGCACCGAATTGAGGATGACGTCTGAGAAGATGCCCCTCAAAACAACGTCGAGTGTCACGGTGGTGATGGAGTTCGAGTCGAAAATGGGAGAGATGGTGGAGGCTAAGCAAGTGTTTGACGATAATGGGATTGGTGGATCAAGCGTGGTTTCGTGGACAATCGTGGTGGTGGCTTACGCTCACCAGGACATGGTTGCCTCGAACACCATGGTCCACCTCTATGCCGAGCACGGGCATTACATGCTCGAGGCCAAAACCACCTTCGATCTCATCCCCCGGCGTGATGTAGTTTCGTGGAACACCCTGCTCATCGGATATGCGAACAATGGCGATCTCGCCGCAGCTCTCAAAGTTTTCCACACCATGCCAATGAGAGACACGGTTTCCTGGAACGCCACGGTGACCATCTACGCATCCAGTGGATTCACGGAAGAAGCTCGCGAGATCTTCGAGCAAACTCCCGGCAGCAACAACACCATAACCTGGGACGTGATGCTCGAGGCCTACACCGCGCGGGGCCTGGGAGAAGAAGCTCTGGAGCTCTTCCGTCCCGACGAGGTGGCGTTCGTCAGCATCTTAAACTCGTGTAGCCACCTCGGGCTCCTGGCGGAAGCTCGGCTCCAATTCCAGTCCATGAGCCAAGATCACAGCCTGGCTCCTGCGAGGGAGCTGCGTGGTGGACATTCTGGGCCGGGCTGGCCGGATGGGCGACGCGGAAGAGCTTTTAAAAGCCATGCCTTTCGTCCCGGACGAGGTGGTGTGGGCCTCCTTCCTCAACTCGTGCAGGATCCACAGTGATTTGGAGCGCGGGGGCCGAGCTGCCAAGCTCAGCTCCAATGACCCCAGCCACAATCTTCTCTTGGCAACCACCATATCCTGATCTGAGCACCACCACCATTTCGAGTGTGTTGAGAGAGCTCCTCGAAGCTTGGAAGGCGAGCAAGGGGATGTAGCTCAGATGGTAGAGCGATCGCTTCGCATGCGATAGGTAAGGGGATCGATGCCCCTCATCTCCACCCAGAGTTTCTGTCACTGCATACTTTTTTCTTTTTCGTCTTCAGCGTAGCATAGCATCTGCCAAACAAACGAGCCACAGTTCATGAGTAGTCCAAAGAAAAAGAAAAAGAAGACAATGGTTCTTCCATGTTGAAGTACTCAATGTTTGCTGCCAGAGACAGAGAGAGAGAGAGAGAGAGAGAGAGAGATGTCGCCCTGGCGTCGATCATCTTACTGGAGCGAATTGGCCGAGGACGACACCCGATCCATCTTCACGCTCCGGCCCACACCAGAAACCCATGAGAACCTCACTTGGCCTCTCCACAAGGCAATCCAGAGAAGAAGAATGATGTAGCTTCCACAGACCCAGTGAATGAGGAGAATGATCTCTGCTCGTCACCGCAACAGGAGGAGAATTGGAAATGCAGCAAAGCCAATCCAATCCTTCTTACCTCAGCACAGATTTCCCAGCCCTAAGCTCTCCCTGCTGCCGAACGAATCCCGCGACCGAGTGCCTCCGAAAGCCGGCGCCTACCCACGGGCACTTGATCCTGCAAGGCGGCGGCTGCCAGGAAACCGCAATCGCAATCGCCATAGTCATCGCTCAAGGACGAAGAACCCTAAAGCGCGCCAAATGCCGCCAAGAACCCTAAAACAGGGGAACCACTCCATTGCGCATTGATGAACGAAGCAGCGCATGAATTTGGCGCTGCCGCAGTCGATGACGATGGATGCGATGATGAGAGAGCGAATACGAATTGTTTATCGCGCAGCAGCCAGCTCTCTGGAGTCCAATTGAATGGAACAGAGCTTTCAGAGCCATCATCCACACATATATAAAAGCTTCCTCTGCCGCTGCCAATCTCTGCTTAACTGTTTTCCAATTTGTCACCATCACGACCATCAAGCTGCTGCCGCTACCACTGTGTGGAGTGGATTGCATTGCTGCCATTGCCAGCGGCATTACCTATATGGGCTAGATCAGCTCGCAAGCGATTGGAAATTGGATTGGAGCGGACCAATAGCAGTAGCAATTGACAATTTCGCTCAATTCAATCGCGCTTTCCACATCAATCTAAGTTTTGATTAGGGTTCTTCGTTGTCACCAACAAACAAGTTTCACGGTCAAAGATTTGAGAGGCATCCGTACGCCCCGGGGTGTGACAGGGATGGGCAACGAACCCTGTCCGTCCATCGAGCTGGCCCTGGAAGGAATCGAACACGCGATCGGGCAAAATAATGTTGTTTGGAAAGAGATGTTTGATTTCTTTCTGGTGTCATGGTTCATACACACCTGGCGCACTCACTCACACTCCATCTCGTTTCCTTGAAGCTACCTTGGAGTTGGATCGATCATCGTCCTCGCATTGATCAAATTGGAAGAATGCTCGATTGATCCTTGTAGTTCGCGCATCGCTACCGCGAGTGGAATTACACGAGATCGCGAGATCCCTTGTTCGTTTGTCACCAACTTGGATCTCTGGGGAGAATGCCATGGATTGCGATCTCCAAACCACCCCACTTCCTTTGTTCCTTTTGTTTCTTCGAGTGGAAGAGAAGAGACGATGATCGCGTGCGTACGGAGGGCGAGCCGTTAATGCCGGTTTGTGGCCATGGTGGCTCAACACTCGCCCAGGAGAGTTTGTCCGCCACGTGTCGCGCATGTGACGGCCAGTACACAACGCACGTGGCCGCTTTCTTACCGCCGGCTTTTTTACCAAAGGTTTTTAATTTCCCCTTGTTAACGCTCCTCGTACATTTCTTACCGTAGAGCTCTTTCTTTTTTCCCCTGCCAGTGTGAACGCAAGCAAGCGTAAACCTTCTTCTTCCTTCTTCCTTCTTTCTCTGGCTATGGCGGATCGCCTTCTCTCTCTTCTCCAACAAGTACTCTTTTCTCCTCGCGATTCGCGACGAAGAATTTAAAACAGAGCCGAGGGTTTTGTCACCGCATTGTTGTCGTTTGATCCAGCGGATCGACTTCCCCGAAGCGCTAAAAAGAGAGAGCGCACCGAGAGATCGATCGAGCTGGTTCTTCTACTACTCAGAGGAGAAAAGCTTTGGATTCTTGTGAGCGAGCGAGCGAGCCGAGGTCCCAGAGTTCTTGGTTTGTCGCATGATGGTCAGCATCCGAGGAGTTTATGGCAGGTCCCAATCCAAGGCTTGACTGCGAACACTAAATGCTTGCATCCAGGTTGATGATCCTTACGCTCTTGCTGTTCATCCATCGCTTTCTGGTTTGCCCCTCCTTCTCTCCTCCATCTCGATCCTAGCAGCCGCAGGCAGCAGCAGCAGCAGCAGCAAAAGCTAGCAGCAGAGAGCCCTGGAGCTCTTTTTCTTTCTTCCCTGCCACCACTGCTTCTTCTCTCTGTGGATCATCCAGAGGTATAAATGCTCGCTGTTCTTGCTTTCTCCGCGAGCAGCAGCGGGGTACTTGTCTCGGACTCTCTCAATTCTCGCATTGCTCGGGCGGACGATGAGACTGTCACTAAATCGTAATACCGGTCACTAGGAAGAGCTCTCCTCTCCATATCTCCATTTCTTCCTCTGCCGTATCTCGTTCGTTTCGCTGGTGCTGGTGATCGTCCAAGCTGTGGTGGTGTCTCTCTCACTCTCATCAATCACTCCTCCATCCATCCGGGCAGCTCCCAAACAAACCACATTTGTGTGCGTGATTGGTACACTCCACTCTCTCCTCTGTGCAGCGCGAGCGCGCTTTTGACTGGCCGGGGCGGGCCGCGATCCATCTCAGCTCTCCGCGTGTCTGCTCCGGGCTGCCAAAAACACCAAAGTTCCTTTCTTGCTGGCTCGATAGCAACCACTCCACGCCTCTCCTCTCATCGCCAAGATCACTGAGCTTTTGCATCGATCCAGTTTTCCATCATCCATCTATCCATCCATCCATAGCGCCGCGAGGACACGAGTCCACGACTCTCTTTCTCTGATCATCCCTGTCACACCTTGTTGTCACGTCCCAGGAGAGAGTAGCCATTCTCACTCGCTCGCATTCTCTGCTACTGCTGCCTGCGTGTGCGCGCGTTGTCCAAGAGATCTATCATCCTCTCTCCCATCCAATCCATCGATCGCTCCCTCTTATCCTCTCCTCCCTGCCCTCCCTGCCACAAACGAACGAAGATGGTGATTTGACACTAGCCCAAGATCGGGCCTTGGATCGTCAACACATCCTCGAGCGAGCTCCATGGCCGAGCAGCAGCAATCCAGCCACAAGCACAGGTCGTGGCAGCGCGGAATCTCCCCGGGCAGAGGGCTGCGGCGACTGGAGAGCAAGCTCAAGGATTTGTTCCTCCTCCGCCCGGGGAGCTCGTCCAGGAAGCAGCAGCAGCAGCAGCAGCGCTCGGGATCGCCGGATTTCATCCTCCAGCAGGCAGCGGCGCTGTCGTCGCAGCAAATCCACATGGTTCGCAGCGGCAGCTTGATCAGACCTCACGAGACGCTGGCGCCGGTCCGCGAGGGCCCGGATGCCGATGCCGATGGAGGCGGCGGCAACGGATCCCTTGGCGGCGGTGGCAGCGGCGGCGGCGGCGGCGCCACCAAGCGGCAGGGATCCTTCCGGAGCTGGATGATGGAGCAGATCGAGAAGACGACGCTGCCACTGCTGGGCTACAAGCACTCGGACGTGCGGCTGCTGCTGGGCGTGCTGGGAGCTCCACTCGCGCCCATCGCCGCTAGCAGCGCCCATTGCCTCTACGCTCGCGTCTCGCCCAGGGATGGCCCCATTGTAAGTGCGTGGTGTTCTTGGCCGAGTGTTCTTGGGTGTTCTTGGGTGGTTTCTTCCTTGGATCGAGACTGACGTGCGTGGCTTCTTCGATCTGGCAGGAGTCGACGTCCGCGCAGTACATCCTCCACCAGTACATGGCAGCATCCGGGGGCTCCAAATTCCTGGCCTCGATCCACAACTCGTACGCGGCGGGCAAGATCCGGATGTCTCTGTCGGAATTCGAGACCGTGAATCGCGTGGTGCGCACCAAGAACCCATTCCGCCCCGCCGAGGCGGGCTGCTTCGTGCTGTGGCAGATGAAGCCCGACATGTGGTACGTGGAGCTGGTGCTGGGCGGAGGATCCAGCAAAGTCCATGCCGGATGCGATGGCAAGCTCGTCTGGAGGCAAAACCCCTGGATGGGTCCTCACGCCGCCAAGGGACCCGTTCGCCCACTTCGTCGCGTCCTCCAGGTATGGATGGTATCATCGCGCGCTCGCATTCTCTCTTCCGCGATTGCTCGATCACGAATCCAAAAGATTGGAATCGGAATGTCAAGATCTCATGGCGCTTTTGTCTTTGCAACAGGGATTGGATCCGTTGACGACTGCCACCATCTTTTCTGGCGCGGTTTGCGTGGGCGAGAAGCGGCTGGGTGGCGAGGATTGCTTCGTGCTCAAGCTCGCCGCCGACCCATACACGCTGGGCGCCCGCAGCGACGGCCCCGCCGAGATCATCCGCCACGTACTCTTCGGCTACTTCAGCCAGAGGACCGGACTGCTCGTCCGGATCGAGGACTCGCACCTCACCCGCATCCAGGCGTCGGCGGGCGAGGTCGTCTACTGGGAGACGAGCATCGAGTCGACGCTGGAGGACTACCGCAGCGTCGACGGCCTGGTGATCGCCCACTCGGGGCATTCGTGCGTGACGCTGTTTAGATTCGGGGAGGTGGCCATGGGTCACACCAGGACGAGGATGGAGGAGGACTGGACGATCGAGGAGGTGGCGCTCAACGTCCCGGGGCTCTCGGAGGATTGCTTCATCCCTCCGGCGGACATCCGGAAGAAGAACAGCGCTAGCGGCGCCGCTGGGCTGGTCAATCACAGCGGGCGGAAAGGATTGAGGAGTGGGATCACTGCCGCCACTGCCGCCGCTGCCACCGAGACTAATTTGTCCTCGGCAGTGGCAGTGGAGCGCGACAGCCTCGGAGACACCAAGAACAGCAGCCATCCGCAAGAACAGCAACAATACACGGCGCGGGTCAAAGCGACCGCGCGCGAGGCCCAATCCAACAATGCCATGTGGAGGGTCGAGGGCTGACCATTGACTTATCCTATTTCTGTTTTGTAAAAAAAGTAACTAAATATTAACTTGATTAGGGCACCGTGGACTAAACTACCCGTCAACATGCAAACGGATTGTCCTGGGAATGTTCTTATCCGATGAGATATTTACCGGTATATCCTTCTGGCATCTTACAAATATTTTTTCGCCTGAGAGGGGTAGGGCTCGGCTATTGAGAGAGGAGCGGCACTGCGCAGCGATGACGATCGCGTTGATGAATGGAGGAGCCAAGCGATCCTGCAGTCGCGAGGTCTCTGTCTACAGCCCGGTCCAGAGCTCCAGGCTCGACTACAAGCCGCCAATGCCATCGGTGCTCGAGGGGCATTTCAAGGTCGAGCATGGCTCGTCCACCTCCGCTGTTGGAGACGCTGGTATGTGAGCTAGATCTGGTAGCTTTTTGCTTAGAATTTCTCTTCGTCTTAGGCGCCATCGCTCAGCTGTTTCCAAAGCTTTTTGGGCAGCCATCAGTGCACATTGTCCCTTGTGCTGCCGCGGCCTTCAAGGAGGAGGTGAAATTGAGAATTGGGGTCGTTCTTTCTGGTGGTCAGGCTCCTGGTGGCCATAATGTGATTGCTGGACTTTTCGGTAAGAACTTGGAGCTGTGACAAGTTAGTTCCATGACAAGTCTTTTTTTTTTTTCCTTGTGTAGATTACCTGCAAAAGCATGCACCGGGAAGCTTGTTGCTTGGCTTTCGTGGAGGACCTGCTGGGATCATGAGGTGCAAGTACGTCGAGATCACCTCGGAGTTTTTGTATCCGTATCGGAACCAGGTATGTTTTGGATGGGAAATCTTTTCTTTCTGGGCTCTTACATCCGTGGTCGAGGTGTCAGGGAGGCTTCGATATCATCTGCAGCGGTCGAGACAAGATTGAGACACCTGAGCAGGTTTCTTGCGTTTTTCCAATAGCAGTAATGGCTCTCAGCTCAATCAATGTATTTTTGCCTTTTGCAGTTCAAGCAAGCGGAAGACACGGCTGTGAAGCTCGACTTGGACGGCATTGTAGTTATTGGTGGGGACGACTCCAACACGAATGCCTGCCTTCTTGCGGAGTATTTCAGGTTATAGTATTCTCTTTTATCTAGAAAAAAAAGTGTTTTTGATGTTCGATCGCTTTCTGTCATCCAGAGCAAGGAACCTGAAAACTCATGTTATCGGATGCCCAAAGACTATTGATGGTGATCTTAAGAGCAAGGAAGTGCCGATTAGTTTCGGATTCGACACAGCCTGCAAGGTATCCCTCAATCTTTCTGCTGCTCCTCTCAGCCTCTGCGGTAGATATATGCAGAAATGATTGGGAACATCATGGTAGACGCACGTTCTACGGGAAAATATTACCACTGTAAGAAGTTTGTTGCCTTTAGCTTCTTTTAAAGTCCGTGACGAGGACTTTCTCTCGAGCAGTTGTCCGCCTTATGGGACGTGCAGCCTCACACATAACTTTAGAGTGTGCTCTGCAGACGCACCCAAATGTCGCTCTTATCGGTGAAGAGGTGCGTCTACTTTCAACACATACGGATGTCTTATCCTTTGCCTTTTTCAGGTATCCGTGAAGAAGCAGACTTTGCGGCAAGTGACGAACTCTATCACTGATACAATATGTAAGAGGGCTGAGAATGGTCAGCACTATGGCGTGATACTTATCCCCGAGGGGCTGATTGATTTTATTCCAGAGGTATATTTTATTTCCTTGTTGTCGTGCTGACTGAGACTCGTGCAACAGATTCAGCACTTGATCTCGGAGTTGAACGAGATTTTGGCCAGCGGTACAGTGGATGAAGAGGGACATTGGAGGCACAAATTGTCTCCCCAGTGCCATGCTCTGTTCGACTCATTGCCACATAGCATCCAAGAGGAACTGCTCTTGGAGCGTGATCCCCATGGAAACGTTCAGGTTTGTATATTCAAATTGTTACCATCGTTTCGCTTGTGATTCTTAGCAAAAGATTTATTCCAGGTTGCCAAAATCGAAACCGAGAAAATGTTGATCTCCATGGTGGAAACTGAGTTATTGCGGAGGAAACAAGAAGGATCATACACTGGAAACTTCAAGGGGCAGTCTCACTTCCTCGGGTAATGTTTTTTCCCAGCACAGTTGTTGCTACTATGCTAACAGGCTGTATAGATATGAAGGCCGGTGTGGTCTACCGACAAATTTTGATTCAACTTACTGCTATGCGTTGGGCTATGCCGCAGGAGCGCTCCTTCATGCTGGACAGACAGGATTGATTGCCTCGGTCTGTAGTGAAGTACCATCCAGCTATAGTGTGTTACTAATGCTCTAGTTTCCAGGTGGGGAATTTGTCAACCTCTTCAAAAGACTGGACCGTGGGAGGGACGGCATTGACATCATTGATGGATGTTGAGAGACGGAGAGGTAAAACTGATACTTCAAGTCCGCTGCGTCTCACATGTTTCCCTCGTGCAGGCAAGAACAAGCCCGTGATAAAGAAAGCCATGGTGGAACTTGATGGTGAGTACAAACAGTTGACTTGTTGCATTGACAATCGTTGCTGCTACTCCTCCTCGCAGGTGCACCTTTCAAGAAATTTGCCTCCGTGCGAGATAAATGGGCTGTGGAAGATGATTATCGAAGTCCAGGTAACTTTCTTTGAATCGCTGCCAGGAATCAAGCTAAACATCGACGAACAGGTCCGATCCAATTCTCTGGTCCAACCGCGGAAGAGACTAACTACACGCTGAAGCTGGAGCTGGGCGTAAGCTGCTAAAAAAATCATATTTTTTTTTCACTGACTTGGTAAATAACAATGTGCTGTGGTATTGGAAATAATTCTGAGACCATGAATTCTCTCAGCTTGTGTTTTGCTTCTTTGGGATGTGGTTGCCTCCACTAGCAAGCTTGTACGCGTAGAACAAGCTCATGATAGCACTGGGAAAACAAAAACTTCTCTCGTGAGCTCCACCTCTAAAAATTTGATTTTTACCTGATCGCGGCGACCATTCCAGCAGGCATCACTTTACCAGTGTCGAGAAATCTCTCCCCCATCACCCACGACACGGACAACGCGATCACTGCAAATCCAAATCGTGAGTGAAACCAAACGAGCTCGCGAGCTATCGATCTGTCACCTGTCTGGAGGATTTGCGAGACCAGCGAATTGCTACCCTTGTGGTAAGCCGAGAGGCTGATCTTACCGGCGACAAGGAGCAAGATCCCAGCTCCAACGCCGCCATAGAGCGATGCCAAGCTCCCCCGCCGGAGAAAACCCACAAGTCCGCCACACAAGAGCACGATCCCATACGGGTACGTGAAGCAAAAGTCGTGCATCCTTCGTCTCTCTCCTCTCGATCACGGACGACCAAAAAAAACTTCGAGTACAAATGCGATCCCAAGTTTTTATTTGCCGGAATATGCTCCTTTACAGTGGAACATTCCGTCCCACAGTTTAGCTTAATCGTCTGCCCATTTAACCCCGTGCTTAGCGCCCAAGTAGTAAGCACCGACTGGGCCTCTTCCGCCAAACGTGTAGAGCTCGGGGGCCACTTTGTGTGTTTTGATCTCTTCCAGCAGCGGCGAGATGATCTCCCAGGTCTGTGCGAGCTCGTCGCTCCGTATGAACAAGTGGCTGTCGCCGTCGATCACGTCCAAGATCAATCGCTCGTACGAGTCTGGGATCTCCGTGTTGTATCTGGTGTTGTGAGCAAAAACTTAGCTTCCTCCGTTCTAGTTAACATTTGAAGAAACGAGTGAGCTTACTTGTCCCTGTAGAGAAGATTGAGCTCCGAGGAGTCCAGCTGCAATCCCAGGCCTGGAACTTTGTTGTTGATCTTGAGATTGATGGCCTCGTCCGGATGAACTCTGAGCACCAGCTCGTTGGTGGCCAGGTCGATGTTGAAACCAAACTTATCGCGGTACAAGTTCCCAGGGACGCCTCGGAATTGAATACGAATCTCTTGCCTGTGGAAGTAAAGTCAGAAAAACAAGTGGAGTGTGGAGTAAAACTCTCAGCTCACTTGTGCTTGATGAGGCCGTGACCGGCTTTGATGAGGAACGGAACACCATCCCAGCGCCCGTTGTCGATGTACAAAACTGACGCTATAAATGTGGGAGTGAGGCTGTCGGCTGGAACGTCTTGCTCGCTCAAGTATCCCGGAACTCTGGAGCTGCCACCCTTTGACACGCTTTCCTTGTACTGACCAAGAACAACGTCGTCCAGAGCTGGCTTGCGCATTGACCGCAGCACTTTCACCTGATCAATCAACTCGATTCATGATCCATTCAATTCATGAAAGACCTGCTTGCCTTTTCGTTGCGAATATCTTCTCCTTCCAGGCTAACCGGGGGCTCCATTGCAAGGAGACCAATCGTCTGGAACAAATGGCTCTGGACAATGTCACGTATTATTCCCTGCTCGTCAAAATACCTGGAACCGGCAAAATAAAGCTCAAATTAAAGCTTGACAAAAGAAAACTGGTTACCTTCCTCTGCCTTCCACTCCCCAGTCCTCGGCAAACAATATCTAAATGAAAGGCACACGCAGTCGAGTCTTGGAAATAGCACTCGGGCTTACTTGAATGTTTCGTATGTATGTGCGGTTCCACAGAGGCTCGAAGATTAGATTTGAAAACCGCAAGACTGTCAAGTTTTCAATGAGATCTCTGCCAAGTAGATGATCGATTCTGTAAAAAGAGCAACAAAGCATGTTTTGTTTACTCTCTTTGATTGAAACAATCGGTATCGTACCTGTATATCTGGTCTTCGGTGAACTTTGAAAGCAATCCCTCGGTCATCTTCTTCGAGGTGTGCACGTCGTTGCCAAATGGCTTCTCGATTATGATCCTCGTGTGGCCTCTCTTGCTTTGAGCATTGGTGCCAACACACTGCGCAACTTCAACGACTACCTCGTGAGGAACCGACAGGTAGAAAATCCGATTTGCGCAACAACTTCCCTACAAAACTTGTCAGTTTCTTTTCTCTACTATGCCAAAGCAAAAGCTAGAAATCATACCTCTAGTTTCTTCAAGCGCTTGTCCAGAATTACCATACCATCGCATGTATCGTATCCGCCGTGCTCATAGTATACATTTTTTAGGAAGCTCTCCATCTTTTCTTCACATCCTTCTCTGCATGCCAAGTTCTCTTTGAGATCCAAATATGCCAAACGAGTATTAGAACCTGTGATCCAGCCTGCACGTTAAGTTCCCCATGATGAGCCTCCGGAGGTCTTCATCTTGGAGCTCACTTCTGGAGTAGCCAAAGATCGCGATTTTCTGCACATCAAAAAATTTTAAAAGCTTGGGAAAGAAGATAAACACTACCTCTGGAAGATAACCGGTGTAGTAAAGTGCAAACAAGGCTGGAAAGATTTTGTTCTTGGCGAGATCACCCGTGGCACCTAAAACGATGATTGACAAGCTCGTCGTAGCTGCAGACACGGAACTCTCTCCTTCTTTTTGATCTTTGAATAGTTCAGCTCCAGAGGAAGAGGCAACCGGTTGTTCTGTGAGGGTTTGATCTGCAAAAGTCGTAACAAAACTTTAGAAGGTTTCCAGGCAACGAACAGGCGCTTTTTCACCTTGATCCTTCGGAGGAGCTGAGACGTCGATATCGGTGCTTGAGCAGCGAATGCCATGATCAGTAGCGAGAATCTTTAATGTACACATGAACCATAACTTCAGGCAGTCAAAAAGATTGGTAGCATGCTTAAAGACTGAGCCACAAAGAATGAAGCTGCTCCTCACGCTCTACTAGCCAGCCAGCAATCCAGCAGCCAAATCGAAAAGCAAAATCCTATGCATCGTTTAACGAAAAAGTATGACATCGTCGTCGCATACCTTCGCCCTTCTCGAGATCATAGCAGTGGATCGCAATTGGGTTGACAATCCAGCCCTGTGATGCTCAGCTCCCGCAAAAGAAACCATCTTGGGTGCTTTGATCGCCGGCATTCCAATCGCGGCTGCCGCCATAGCTGCGCCTCAATCAGTCACCAAGCGACAAAACAAGAAAAAAATAGTATTGGAAGGGTTAAACTTTAAGTACCTTCTCTATGAGAGGAGATGGCTGCGCGAACTTGGGAAGAGCTCCTCGTTCCTCTCATGGGGCGACCAAGGATCAACCGAGCTCACCACCTCTTTGATGCTAAACTCCGGCCTCACGCCTCGCATCGCTTCCAGACCAAGCCGGTAAATCTCCTCCGAGTTGCTCGACTCGTGGAGATACTCGTCTCCATTCCACTGAAGTGACTCTAGCGCTTGCACCAAGGTCTTGGAGCTCGAGGAGGATTCGATCGACTTGAGGAGGAGACCGAGCGCGCGGACGAGATTGTTGGCGATCCTGGCCTTGAAAACGTTGCCACCTTTGCAAAGCTTTCCCTCCTCGTCATACAGCCGCCTCTTGTGATAGATCTTCACCAGGTTCCTCTCCTCTCCCATGGCCGAGTTCCTGCCAGTGTCGTCGATCAAAATGGCCCTCTCCAGATCCAGTCCTTCCCTCAGGCCATGGAGCGATTTTTTCTTCCCTGGCCTGACGCTGAATACCTCGATTTCCTGCGAAATCTTGTAGCCCAGACGATCCTCGAGGCCGGCGGAGAGCGCTTGCAAGAGATTGGCGTTGCGCAGCGCCTTTCCACAGCTGTAGAAGCCGATCCTCACGCCAGGAATCCTGTCGAGAGCTGCCAGAAACTCGAGCGCGCCGTGAGCGAAGCAGAAGGAGCCGACCAGGCATGGGAACTTGATGTCGCCGCCAGTGGAGACGAGCGTGTTGTTGAGATCCACAAGAACATCGATCAAGCCAGCCATATTTCGGGGAAGAACCCTAAATCTTTTCCTCTTTAGAGCCGTTAGATTAATGAATATCCAAGTATATTCTTGGATATACTAGAGCTTTGAAAGTCTTTCGAGCAAAACTTTGATAGAGGTGAGAACTTTAGCCGATGATCACGCGAGACCATTCGCTGTGCGTGTGACCATAGTGGATATCCATCAGTGCTCGCACGAGGAAACCACAGAGGTTGAAGCCTGGGCGATCGACGTGCTCCTTCTCCAGCTCCAAACTTCCCGGAGCCGCCGCTATCGCATCGTTTGCGGCCTTGGAATCAAACGGGACTTCGATCATCACTCCGCTTTCCTTGAGAAGCCCGGACACTGGCTGGATCAAGCACGCTGTTCCTGTTCCAAATGCTTCCACCAGCCTGCCTTGTCCAGCGGCCGCCTCGATCTGAAAGCCAGTGTCAATCGAAGATCAAGGAGACCAACTTTTCACCTCGGAGAATCGAAGAGATCTTTCGGAGACTTCCAGTCCTTGTATCTTGGTCGCGAGCTTGAGCACGCTGTCTCTCGTCACGCCAGGAAGAATGGTGCCGTCCAAAGCCGGTGTCACAAGCTCCATTGTGTCCTGTCCAGAGCGAAGCAGGAAGAAGATATTCATGGTTCCAGCTTCTCCCACGAATCCTCCATACTTGTCGTCCATGACAAACAGCGGCTGCGAGCATCCCAGCTTTGCTGCCTCGAGCAGCGGGACAATGGTTGGGGCGTAGTTTGACCCCAGCTTCCGGTCCCCAGCTCCTCCCGGGAACGCTCTCGTGTTTTGCGTGTCGACCCGGAGCTTGATCGGGGCCAGCCGCGACGTCGACGAGGCGGAGAAGAAGGATGATCCAGCCGGAGACAAAACCACGAAGAGCAATGCCTCCCGTGACTGCTGGACTCCCAGCGATGGCTGGGTGGCGATCACCGTGGGACGGATGTAAACGGAGAATCCTTCGACGTCGGAAATCCAGTCCCGCTCCACGCGAAGGAGCTCCTCGATGCATCTCAGTAAAGCCTCCTACAAAGTTTGGTGTCATGAAAAGAACTTCCACGAAAGGAAAGAATCCATGGAGTTGTTACCTTGTCGAAGCTGGGAAGAGCGAGGCGAGCGACTGATCTGGCGAGGCGATTCATATGCATGTCGGGGCGGAAGAGGCGAATGCGTCCCTCTTTGTCTTTGTAAGCTTTCATGCCCTCGAAGCACTCGGTGGCGTAGTGTAGAACCTGGATTCATGCAACGAGCAGTGTGATTCCAATACGGAAAAGTCATGGAAAGAAAGAATATCACAAACCTGAGCGCAAGGGTGGAGCGAGAGTGGCTCAAGCGGGACGATCTTGGGAGGCATCCAGCCCAGCTCCTCCTTCCACACGATCTGGAGCATATGATCTGTGGTGTGAGCTCCAAACTTGAGCACGGTGCCATCGGGCTTTTCCTGCATTGATGGAACGAATCAGCCAGACCGCGAGAAACCAACAGCGCCACCCACCTTGAGCTGCGCCGCCTTGTGGACGATGAGATGTTGGAAGACAATGTCGGACGGTGGAAAAGCGGGCTGATGCTCCTCCAGGCTCCCCATGGCGCTCGACCTCGCCGCTGCTCAATCGGGCTTTTTCTTATCACCACTGGAATATTCGAGAAGCAGCGTTTTCTCATTGTCTGCGCCACTCAGAGTCGACGATGTCATGGTGGTCGGCTTTAAACAGCGCAAGGAACTCGTTTGTCAAAGTCGAGCCAGGCCTCCATACTTTGCTTTGGATAGCACCAAACAGTTCAGAGCCAAAAAAGGAGATCAAAAGAACTTACACTTGTTCGGTCTTCGACACTGTCGCAGCGGCCTTGAACGTACATATAAATCTGCGACTTTTCTGTGGTTTGTTTCTTCTCCTGCTTGAGCCGAAGAAGCTTGTGCAGCTGCGTGAGCTGCCGGAGAAGCACGAGCTTGAGCCGACTGAGTCCGAGCTGGAGCTAAGGGACCTGGAGTTGGCTCCAGCTCGAAAGATTTCTATTCTCCTGCTACTTCAGCAGCTCCTCCATCAATCATCCTGCGCCTCTTCTGGCACTTCTGTTTCTCCATTTCAGGAGAAGGCCAAGCTCCTCGTTGCAGGCTACTGCTTGTGTCTCTAGAACCATCCGGTTCCCTTAATAATGTCCCCAACTGTACTTCGTCATCGTCGCCGCGGAAAAACACCGTCCTTACTTAGTTCTAAGAAAAAACTATGCAACTTTAACTTACTAGCCCTTTTATCAACGGTGTCGTGCTCGTCTACGCTCTCATATAAGGAATCATCAGCGTCAACCTCAGCATAAGCCCTTGGCCCTGTTGTTTCATCATCAAATTCGGCACCAGTCTGCTTAGCCACGGATTTGTCAATGGACTGCTGCCGTTTCCTCCACAGACGAGAGTTCTGGTAGATATTCACGAGCTTTTGGATGCGCCCTGGATTCAACGTAGCACGTTTTGTTAGTATCCAGCAGGAAATTTCAATTCAATTCAATCAACTCACTTGTTTCGTTTGAGAGTCAAAACGTTTCCATATGCCTTGATGTTACGCTCTGCAGCACAATTAGAAGAAGCAAGGCCAAGACGTTGCATGCAAACCTCCAAAGAAAAGGTACGTGCAAATCCATTTCTTGGCAGCTTGCCCACGCCTTCCAGGGATCGGCTACTGCTGCTGGATCTTCGAACAAACGCGCAGCCAGTCCGGAGCTTGTAGGATCAAAAGGTCCGGTTTGCATTCGCGAGCAAACCGCATGAAGTCTTCGTTGTCTGGATAAAACCGCTTGACTGCTGGCCTCTAGTCGATGTCTTATTAAATATCTGTAACGTGGGTTCAGACACCAAACCGCACCAAACAGATCACAACCTTTGAGGTAACCCGATGTCCAAGCACAGCCATCACAAGTTCCTTCTCCGCTGCTGGCAAAGAAGGTGTTGGAATGTTTTGTCGGCTATGTATTTCCAAGCTTGCCAGACCAATCCCATAGTTGGTGTGCATCTGTCAAAAAACTTGATGGCTCGTACCACTGGCTCCATCAACAAAAGAATCTTGTCCACCTGCTGCCAAAACTGAACCGCAACCTGCTTGTTCTTATGAAAGAGGTCCTGAACTTGCTGAGCATCACTGCCCTTGGCTGCTGCTTGAGCCACGCTTTTAAAGTCCCCACTAAGGAAGATTACTCTCAAAGAGTCGCGAACTTCTCGCAGCCGTTCCAGCATGTAGTATTACGAGCCAAGCCTGAAGTTAAAATCATCAACAAGAAAACAAAGTTAGCGTTACAAAGCTGAAACTAGAAAGTGAACCTTGAATACAAACTTCGTTGATATGCTCCCTGCCGCCTGAACAAGTGGAGGAGATGTGTTGGATCTTCGCTTACATGAACAATGCCATCCCTTTTCCAATGCAATCCTTGATGAAGTCCAGAGCGCCTGACAATCCGAGTACGAGGTTCAGTGCCTGGCACTGACAGGGAACACTCCAAATTCCCAGCGTCTCAAGCATCTGTCCGGCTAGCCGCATGTTGGAAGCATTATCCATCACCACGGCAATAACACCCCCGCTTCCGCTTCACTCTTTCAAGTTGACGCATTTCTGCCTCTGATGTATCAAAAAGACCGAGTTGGCTCTCCCGAGATGTTCCAGTCCCTAAGCAATCTTGTTTCTGCCCCGAGCTTCAGTTAGGAAGAAGAGACACGGTGTTAGATACAAAACTCTCTAGAGCGTCGTCCATGCCTTACACCTTACGAGTCTGTGCTTTCAAAGGAAGCATAGAAGATTTCTTCATTCTTCGTTGCATCAGCGATGATTATATTCCCAATGTGCGTATTCTTTCAGAGTCGAATATCGCAGATAGCGGGCGAGGAGTGACTTGTTCTCAATCTTCGATTTTATCCACGAAATCTGCGTAAACTTCATCCAGCAAGTCCTTCTGCAAAGCAGCCATGGTTGGGAGAGGTTAGCAATAGGCCAGCTGCGCATTTTCACTGAGCGCAACACGGAACAGTATAGCATCGCTGTAAACTCCCAATGCAAACCTTTTGTGCTCCACCTTGAGTTCTCCGGGTGTCCAACTCCGACCTCCTGTGCCTTGGCCACCTAGACTTCGACGCCCTTGGCCTTGTGTTAGCATCGGCTTGCCAAAATCGGGACGACTTAGGATGACAAGCTAAGCTTGGCCCAGCTGAAGAGCCTGAACTTCGCAAATCCCCAAGAATGTGGGTTATCCGTTGCCAGCCATCCAGTGGTATGTTCTTCCCACTAGATCCGCCTGTTGGATGCCGGTGTGTTTGGGCATCCCACACTCGCGGCATCTTGTCCACCCTCTGAAGACTCATCCTTCATGGTGAAGTTTACGCGCCTGATCTTGAACGATCGATCGGTCCAACTCCCTTCTGACAGCAAACACTCCTGCTAGGAGATCCTGACTAGCTGCTCGCATCACCTCATCCACGAAGAACCCTCCTATGGCGAGGATCTTCTCGGCGGCAAGGTGAGATCGCCCGGGAATCACCAGCAGCATCACGGCGCCGCCAAACCCTTAGGGCGCTGAGAAGCCAGTGCGCTGGGGGCGATGCTAGCTACGAACCAACCCTAGCCCCAGAGCGGGAGAAATCAAAATGACCATGGTGACGTGGCACAGATCACACCACGCTGGCAGTGAGGTGGCGGTGTCCTTTTTCTATATATATTGCTGGATTGGCGATAAGGGTTGGGAGGATGACAAAGAAATTATTCAGTTCCGGGGACTCTCTTCCAGATGATGTCTGGCTGACGGTGCTGAGCAAGTTCCACTGGATAGAAGATTTATCAAGAATTTCACTTGTGTCAAAAACATGGAATCGTCTTTCCAAACAAGTGCCCAAGGTTAAGATAGACATACCAGAGCAGTATATGGACGATAATTACGAAACGTTTCTTATGAACGCTTTGGCAGGTCGATCTGGACTTGAGGAGGTGAAAATGATCCTTGAGTATGAGGTATGCAAAGAAGAGCTACTGCAAAAGCTCCTAGTTCCCTATGCTTCCACCTTGAAGAGGTTGTCATTGACTCAAGTTAGTTTACATACAGGCTCTTGCCTCATATCAAACTTCCCAAGGCTGACATGCTTGGAGTTACACGATTCCTTAACTATAGATGAGCCCCCAGCAAACACAATCTTCAGCAGCCTCCACACGCTTGTTCTTGCTTACTCTGACAAGGTTTACCATTCACAGGAAGGCATAAATGATGTATTGATTGGCATATTGAAGGCTTGCCCAAATCTTAGGAAGCTCAAGCTCTCTAATTGCAACGGGAGTCAGTCAGTGCCTACAACGGGGAACCATCCTATTATTCTGTCTAGTCAGAGTTTGGAAGATTTTACGAAAGATGGTTCTTTGGCTCTAACTTTATCACTAGGTGCTCTTCCTAATCTAGCCAAGCTAGAATTATGGAGCTGCCAGCTGATATGGGATAATGGCTTATTCAACAACTTGAGAGAGTGTCTACTGTTTAATATGCACAACAAAACAACAAGAGAACAGCTAACAAAGAAGTGCCCTCACCTTGCAGAATTTAAATGGATTGAATATAAATATGATGACTATGATGACTATTTCTCTGACTACGATGATGATTATTTTCTTCCTCCAACAACAGCAACACCACCAACTTTGTGAGTACCTCACTACCACCACAAACCTGCATGATGAGCTGTTTACCATCCTTGAACCTGCACATCCCCAACTCCACACCAATAGTGGATAGGATGGTCTAATGCCCTTTGTGGGTCCTCATGACTTGAAATAGTTGTTATTATTATTATTCTCAGCCAACCTTGCTTGGTGGAGAAGCTGGTTTGTTGCTAGTTGGTGGTGGGTTTAGGTGTATAGTTATGATGCCATATATTATTATTAACATAGTGGGATTATTGGATTATTTTTCAATTTAGATCATCAAATTAGGATTTTTGGGCTAATTGAATATATATAGTTTTGTATTCCATTCACTTGTGCAACTTTAATTATCCCTGATGAGTGTTAAATTTTATGTTTTCTTAATTTAAATCTAACTTTTACATTGTCTAAATCTTTCTTGTTTTTATAGCTTTTCCATTTCTTTTTTATTGCTTTTCTTTTTATTTATTTTTTTCATCTCATCTCCATGTTAGAGTATTATACTCCTCAACACCTTCCTCCTCCTCCTTTGACTCTAGAGTAATAATTGGTGTAGTTGCTTAATATTATTTAGTTGTAGGTAATAATCAAACTCAATTGATAGCAATGTAACACTTCTTGCTCTTGATGTGCATTTGACTGTGTTTCTTCCATATGAATCTTAAGAATAATATGTATTATTGATTCAATTACTTTATAATAATTATCACCTCTCATTCTTGGGAAGATGCCCAATATCTAAATAAGTTTCCCATATGTCTTCAAATGATAGTGTTGCAATTGTATAATGCTTGTCCCACTTATAATTGTATGTACTTCAACATTACTTATATAATCTTAAGTTAATATTGTTATTGTTTGTATTCAAGGATAAAGATGAGAAGCTATGATATTCACTACTAGGTGTGTAATGAAGTTGGATGACATTGTCAATATTTCCTAAATTGGATGGAGCTGTTGGCTTCAATAATGTAATATTGATGCTGCTATGGTGAAATGTCTTGACATTATGATTTTTTAAGGAAATGAGGAGTTGCATAAATAGTGCATGAATAAGTCAATAAGCATTCCATTTTATTTTTAAGAGTATTATCAAGTGGTTCACTTGACACTAATTTATCCAATATTCACTTTCTTAAGCTTGTTTTTATAATAATAGGTAGCAAAACCATTTTTCAATCTTTATGGGAATGGCTACAAATATGGGTGATCTCAAAAATTGAATTTCAGTTGTGCTAAATTGTCAAGGCAACAGTGGCATAGGGATGAATCTAGAGATCTCATCTATCATAATGGTGACTTCAAGTATCAAAAGATATTTATCAACTAACCTTTATGAACACTGTTTCTTTATTGTATTGTTGATTCTCTTTATTCCTCCACCTAAACTAATTTAGTTTGCACTTACCAAATAAGCATAAAGACAGAATTTCTAAATGCTATTAGTTAAACATACTTGGTTCAGTTATAACATTTGGTAGTATTGATATGGAGCTTGGTATTACATAATAGCTTATTATGTATACCACTTTTGCTAATATACCTTATGTATTGATTCCATTTCAATCCCATGTATTTTATATGGTAAGTGTTTAGATGTATATTTATGAAATATAAAAAGTGTCTTAAACACCATAATGTTATTCCTATATCTTAATTTATGGTCTAATGCCATTCCATATTTACTAATTTTTCAAACTTATCCTAGAGATTTAACTCTTGGGAATGGGGTGAAAGCCCAAAGTATGCTTTTATATAATTAAATTGTATTAAATATTGTTTGACACCATTTCGCATATAAGAGCTAAATATAGGGAGTTGATGCTCATAGGGGATTGTACTAAACCCTTATTTTGTAGTACAATAGACTTGGAGTTTAACTCTCAATTCAGTTATGTTACATTTGGTATTAGAGAATTGTTTTAGTTTCTATGTAGCTTAAGATATTGAGATTAAGAGTTCATAAAAGGAAGTTTCTAAATTAAAGAAAGAGAACAATAAAAGGAAGAAATATATTAATAGTTTGTTAAATGCTTTTGTACAATTAAAAGAGATCTTGATTATAATTTATATTCCCAAGATTAGGGGTGGGGCCTTGTATTGACAGGCACCTCTCCCAAATCTTAATAAACCCTTTGAAGTGCGTTGGGATGTCTTTAGCTATTTATAGGTGCTGTATTGTAACAAGATTGTGACAATGCAATTAATATTATTCTAAGGTGATGCAGTTGTCTTGTTATATTTTACTCCAAAAAATTGGATGAAACATAACAAAGATAGTTTACACATAATATTTGTTATAATGTCAATATTAAAACATTAATAGCCTCATTGGCTATTTGTGGAAAGTGTTTAAATCTATTATATCTATAAAATTTAAAAATTATCAACACAATGGTATTGCCAAACTTATAATTTAACACCATTCCATATTAAGTAAATTATTGTAAAGATTAGAGGGGGGATGTATAATAGAGGTACAGGATAAGTTGGGTATGGAGAGAGAGTGGTGGCAGACAAAAGTGTGCAAAGGCCATCAGTTTTTGCAAGCACAAAAGACAGCCATTGCTCTTCCAGGCAGCTGGGAAAAATTAAAAACTCCTGGGTTTTACACACCAGTCCACCCAAAGCCTTAACGAGCTAAGCTTTTCGTTACTCCACTAGAAAAGTCCGACATTGTCAATCAATCCAATAAGTTCTGTTGACTTTTATTGACCACCATAGACTGTCTCGTCAACTCTAATCTCGAACCACCCTAGACACACGGCCAGCCCAATCGATGGTGTCATGGGCGGATGGCTCCGTTTGAGTGGACCAACCCCTGGCCCCCAATACCCGACACTCGTCCAGGTTTGGAGATGCTTGGCGCTTCTTGCCATTGCGCTTTCAGGCGAGTGCGGAAAAGTTTAATGTTCGGGGGGCACTGCGCCACGAATTTCCTCACCTTGTTCTGTACTGCTGGAGTCGGCATTCTCGCAAGAAGCCATGGAATCTCACACTATTCGAAAGCAGATTTTGAGTCTGTTGGTTTTTTTTTTCAAATGGAAATCAAATTTGCTTGTAAAAAAGTGTGGAACAATACAAAATAATGTTTCGCGCGTTTTGACACACACACACTCTCTCTCTCACACACAAGGGAACTAGCTACACACACGCAAGTATATCCCAGAGAGAAGCGTGCCACAATGCTTTGTGAGCCCATCGAGCCCAAATTCCATGTCAACCAATCGAGCTTCCATAAGATCATTCCAAGCGAAGCTGGTGAAGAACGATCGATCGGTCTGACTGCACTAGCTGCGCATCACCTCAT
This sequence comes from Selaginella moellendorffii, assembly GCF_000143415.4. Classification (NCBI taxonomy): domain Eukaryota; kingdom Viridiplantae; phylum Streptophyta; class Lycopodiopsida; order Selaginellales; family Selaginellaceae; genus Selaginella; species Selaginella moellendorffii. Next base: position 508,602 of record NW_003314333.1, read on the forward strand.
CCACGAAGAACCCTCTGGGAACCCATTACAATCGCATATTGAGGATCTCTAATATTCTCGCAGGACTTTGAGCGTTGGATTCTTTATAAACCAGAGCATCGAGATAATAAACTAAAGATTGGAAGGCTTGAAAACGTTGAAATCGCTGAAGGATGTCGAGACAATCGTTCCTAGGAGCTGGGGATGCCAGTGAAGTTCCTTCAAGTCCCTTTGGCCCTGGCACAGGAAAGAGATTCACTTCAGCTACATCAGAATAAAAAACACTACCTGGTGAACGAACAACAAGCTTTCTGGCAAGCCTTTCGGAGCAGCCACTGATTGCTTCACTTGTGCTTCTTCTTCTGGATCGGCTTCCACAGAAAAATCCCACACACTGCTCATAACAAGGATAGAATATGAGCTAAACTGAAAAAAAGAGAGACGCGGCGACATACCTTAACTGGTTGTCAGCCGAGGTTGCCGCCAGCATTGAACTGTCATGAGGAGACCATTCGATGGAAGTTATTGGGGCGGAATGGTAGTTTGTCATCGATATGGGACCGTCCTACAAAAACTTAGATATCAGGAATACTATTGAAGCACAGAAGCATACCTTCAAATGCTTCAAATTCCATAAGTAGATGATACCGTCGTCACCGCCAGAGGCAAGCACCGAATCTGATCTGCCAAGACAAGGAAATGTTGGAACAGTTGTGACTTATTAGGAAGTACAAACCTCCAAGATATCACGTTAACGTCCGCGTCGTGGATCTTCCACATCGCTGTGCAAGTACAAGTTGGCACATCCCACAGCCTGAGTGTTCCATCAGAAGAGCAAGATGCAAGCCGAAAGGGATCCAACGTCGGACACCACTGATAGACAGACATAAACATTTAGACACGAAATGAAGGTGAAAGCTTGCCTGCAAATCTTCGACGCTGGACGAATGTCCAACAAGAGTTCGACCTCCAACGATCCATTCGCGTCGATTTGGTTGCCAGACATGGATCACTCCGTTGTTATCGCCTGGAGACAAACAAGAACGCTTTTTGAGCAAGACATGAAATCTCTCTCTCGAGTTCATGTAATCAATCAGACCAGATGCAAGCCATCCTTGGTGCGCTAGACTCCAGTCGAGAGCAAATCCTTCCACCTCGTGACCAGAAAAGACTTGGAGGGGTGCCTGGTGTGTAACGCGAGAAGAGCTTCCGGCGTTGACGGAAGAGAGTTCTTGCAAGAGGCTTTTGACGTCCCAAATCTGGACCAGCTACCTGAGAGCACCGTAAAACCATGGCAGACTTGACTTTCAGACCTGGACGACGCCGGTCTCCGACCATGTTGCGATGATGTTTGGTTCTTGTGGCATGGCACGAATACGATTGATGCATCCATGGTGAGCTATCATCCGGACCTGGTCGATCGAGAAAACAAACGTCTTAGAAAAAAGATGTAGCTTAAGTGCTGCCAACCTCAAGCTTGGGAGTTTTGTCTCGCATTTCTTCGTCGTCACTCTCGTCGCTGCTGCTGCTGCTAGAGTCGCCATCGTCACTAGCAGCCAACTCCACGCCTCTTTTCTTCCCGCTGATGTTGGTCAGCTTAGCAACGATGAGCCGATTATCTGCAGGATTTGCAGCCTAGAAACCGCGAGGAAAAGTGTTTAAACGTTTGAGATTCCAAGGCTTGTTGAGAATGGAGACTCACCTGCGTTCCAGCAGTACAGAACAAGGTGAGAGGAAACTCGTGTCGCAGCGCCCCCAGTTCGTCTCGCAGAATATCAAAGCTTTCCACACTCGATCAGACGGGAACTTGAAAGACAATGCCCCCTACACTTACCTCAGACACGGCCAGCCCAATCGGAACGCATGGATGGTGTCATAGGCGGATGGCTCGTACTGGAGTTCCTCGCCTTCGTCGAGTGGATCAACCCCCGGCCGCCATACCCGACGCTCGTCCAGCTCTGGATGGCGCTGCTGGCAGCTCGCTTTTTTCTTCCTCCCTGGCCGCGCCATTGGGGTTAGGGTTTAAGATATTCGTTTGAAATTGAGTTGCTAGTCAATGGTAGTCAACAATATTTGACTTTTGACATGATTGACTTTATTTGACTTTTCTGAGCTGATGTTAGAACAATATTTGACGTCTGACATGATTGACATTATTTGACTATCATTGACCTTTTTGAGCACTACTCCTTCTACACGACCAGCCCAAACAAGCAATGCTCTCGCCGTGATCTCCCAATTTGCGTAAACCCTTTGCTACTGTAGATGCTCGTCGTGACTGACAAAGAGCTCGACGGCTTTTGTGAACGCTTTGGGTGGACTGGCGGTTGATCTTTCCTCCCAGCTGCCTGGAAGAGCAATGGCCCCGTGTTGGAACCAGTTGCTTCTGCGCACGTTTGTCCGCCGCCACTCTCTTCTGGTGGTCTGCGTGGAAAGCTACACTGGGCCACATTCCTCAAGGTTCTTTTGGCTTTCCAAAAGATCTCGAGTCGCTAAAGAAGTGAATGAATCGAAGTGAAGTGAATGACATGCTAATACATAAAACATCATCAACCAAGACACTCAACCTGCTCAGGTGAAGACACTCCTACACAAATTACAGGTGTGGGCCTTCATGACCTTTATAAATAACCTGTAATGTAATGTTCTCGTGTTCTTCGAGTTCACGACTTTGCTCATGGCTTGATGGTGAAATACTGTCCTCTTGTTTGCTTGCGAGGCTTCTAGAGCTCCAAATTTCTTGTATAATAGGATACAAACCACGTATACGTGGTCCACTTTGGAGAGATTCTAGATCTGTGGCCTATCGTTCAGATTCTCTCTACTGGGCGCTAGAACATACTCGCAAGTGTCAGACGGACAAAACTGATAACATTCCACTTTTAGTGCCAAAAAAAAAAAATCTCTGCTTTGCAGCAAAAGCGGCAGCAGCTGACGATTGGGTTACGAGATCTCTCCCCAGTAGGCCCAAAACCAAGAAATAAAAAAGAAGAAAAATAACGGTGCTGCGGAGAGCTCTACGTCTGTGCTTTCTTGTGTATATTCATCACTCTCTCCAGTTCTTCCGAGCCTCCCACTTCTTCGAGCTCCTGCAAATCAGGAACCAAATTAATCATACAACCGTTCTTTTTCTCTTTTCGTTGCATACCTTTGGGCCCAAGAAAAGCCCGTATGGAACACCTTGAAACAAATCGGCGTGATGGAGCTACAAGAAGAAAGTCTCGAGTCGATCAGTCAGAAGAAAGAAAGAAAAACTGAGTTTTTACTTTGTGTGCTGCTGCTACTTTCTGGAAGTAAGGAACGTTTGCGATGGGTCCAACCGGGAATCGACGATGAACCAAGCCGTCATGCACGAACATATAAGCCATTCCAAACACTGTGATCCCCAAGCCCTGCGCAAAGATTCATCCATTCATCGCTCAAGATCGATCGGAGTAAACGAGATGAGAGGGGCAACTCACCGCTCCAAAGCACAAGCCCGGGAAGAGACCTTTGTTGAAGAAACCATACGCCAGGAGCGCGATCGCTGGCACCGCATTCACGATGGCGAAAACGTCGTTGAGCTCGAATGGACCTTCGCGCGGCCGATGGTGTGACTGGATAGGAGCACGAATTTTCAAAGCTTAGAGAGAACTTGGAAGAAACTTGCAAAGGTTCCAGATCTTTACCTCGTGCATATCCCAGAGAGAAGCGTGCCACAATGCTTTGTGAGCCCATCGAGCCCAGAACTCCATGCCAACCTGACCAATCGAGCTTCCATAAGATCATCCAAGACGAGAGAGAAAGAAGAAGAAGAAGAGGAACTCACCGCTGCTCCAAACGCCAAGGAGAAAGTTCCAAACATCTCTAGCACTGGCACCTCGCCACTTCCCTGCAAAATGCCACCTCGAGGCATCAGACCGAGCAAGAGGAGAGACAAAGTTCGCGAGCTTCACACCTGCATTTGCCACACGAATCTATAGTACACTGACGCAGCTGCCAGCGTCGTGATTCCCACCGTGGAGGCCACCGCCGCAAACAAGTAGGTACTCCTCTCCGCCTTGATCCTAGAGCTGGAAGAACTAGCCACTCCTCTCAAAGAACTCCTCGGCTCCTTCACAATCTCCGACTTGGGCAGCGCCAATTGCTCGCCGGCATTGCCGCCCTGCTCGCGCCCCGCGGCAGCGAGCACGAATCTGCGAGCCCTGGCAGCGCGACTGGAGCTGGCGCCACAATTGGACGAAGACATCATCACCGAGTGTAGCGATGGTAGCAGCGATCGCTCTAGGCCGCCCAGGATCCGGAGCTTGTAGGGGACCGTGAGCATCGAATACGCGCCCATGGAGAAGCTTGCCTCCAGCGCCCACTGGAGTGCCTCATTTCAAGCCTCACATGGCACCACATGTGGAGAGATAATGGCATATTCGCAGGGATCTCTCGGTGGGAATATCCCTCCGCATCGTGGCCGTTAAACGCTGTTTTGGGCTAAGTGTTTTGCCGCAGTGGACCAATGGTGCGCCGCCCGAGTGAAGCAAGCCTGCGTGTCCATGACACTCTTTCTTTTATAATTTCCACGGGGAGAAAGCTAAAGTCTCCTGGCATTAACGACTTTGCAAAGACGACGCTCAATCAAACAAACAAACCACGATGATCGTGATCTTATCTTTCCTTGTCTGGAATATCTCTTGCGCTTTTTCTAAACTTGTTGACAATCCGGTCTAAAAGTGAGCTTCCACTCCACATCGATCGGCCAAAGAAAGAGCGCCAAAGAGCGCCACCACCACTTCGCGGCAGCTTTCTCGATTCTCTTGCTTGACACGCCACTAGATCTCACAGGACCGACACGCAGCCGGGGAATCGTGTCGCTTAAGTTGCAAGCACGCTCACGAATGGTGCGTTGAGGTGGAACACGTAACTTCCTGCCACAGTTCCGCGAATAAACTCGTTAGAAGTGATCGAGGATCGTCACTGTGACTTACCGAGCGTGGGCATCAGCGCGAAGAGCAGCAGTATGCCGACCAACTTGAGAAGGAATCCCGTGAGAACCATGTCCGGCATTCGTACGTGCCCGGTCGAGAACGCCACGGCCATCGGCGGCGTGGAGACTGGCAGCATGAACGCAAAGGATGCGGCGATGGTGCCCGTGATCATGAGCAGCAGCGGGTGGATGTTGTTGGAGGTGGCGGCGTTGGCGAGCAGCGGGAGGAAGATGGTGGCGGTGGCGTTGTTGGACGTAAACTCGGTGGTGGCGCTCACGAACACCGCCACCACTGGAGCGAGTAGCAAGTACGGAGCGTCGTCTAGGAAGTTCAAGTGTTGTGTCACCCACGCGGACAGTCCGCTCGCTTTGAATCCAGCAGCCAGTGCAAATCCTGGTGGAAAGTTTGTGGTTTTCTCGATCCATTCAAGAACAAGAGAGTACCTCCACCGAAGAGAAGAACGATGTCCCATGGAAGCTTTTTACAGTGAGACCAATCGAGCAGCCTCTCTCCAGGCACTAGCCTGTTTGGAATGACAAAGAGGAACACTGCCATCACCACCTGGAAGAAAACGATTGAGAGAAAAGCTATGGCATGTTTGCCACTGGAGAGAAAGATTCTTCCATTTGGAGCCACTTACACTGACAGTCCCATCGTCCACATAGCCATGGAAGAATCGCCCCCAGCCAAAGGATGTTCCCAGGGATCGTGTCAACCATAGCACAGCGAGCACCTAGAAAGAAAAAAAAAATAAAAGAATCAAATCGCTTGGAGCAATCCAAAGCTCGAGGATGTTTCTTTTGGTTTCTTTTAAACTTACAACGAAGAGAGTAAGCACAGTGGTCTCCGCGAAGCTGATTGATCCTGGAGTAAGAACAAATCGATTAGAAAATCCATTTTTTCTGGATAGAACAGTGAGAAAAAATCGTACCGAGAGACTTGAGCTCCTCCTCGATGCTGGAGCGATTGAGCCTGGAAGAGATGGTGGGAGTGGCCGAGCGAGGGCAGTAGCAAACGCACAGCATGATCCAGCAGAACAAAACCATGGCCACGCCCAGCGGGAACGCGAACATGAACCACTGGAGGTAGCTCACAGCGGCAGCGCTGGGGAAGCAGCTGTTCCAGATCCCCAAGAACACCAGATTCGTGCCCGTGCCCGTGAGCGTCGTCAATCCGCCAATGCTCACCGAGAATCCAATCCCCAGCACGATCGCCCGCGCGTACTGCCGCGCGTGGAATGCCACCGCGCCATTGGTACCGCTCCCCTGTTCTAGGGTTCTTCCATCTAGGGTTGTGAGCGCCTTGGAGGAGATGCGTCGCAGGAGCTCGCGGATCTCCTGCCGGCTCTCCGGATCGTCGCCAGCAGATGCCACCGCCTGCGCCGCCTGTGGATCCACATCCACGACATGGATGGATTCGAGCGAGGGAGTGTCCGGCTCGAGCAAGCGCTTGATCACTCCCGCGGACATGGGCACCATCATGATCGCGGTGGCGCTGTTGGAGATCCACATACTGATGAATGCCGGGCCGACGCAGAATCCCAGCAGCAGCATTCGCGGCGCCATGGATCGCCCGCCAAAGAGGAGGAGCGTCTTGAGCGCCAAGCGCTTGTGCGCCTGGTAGCGCTCCACGCCCAGCGCCAGGATGAAGGAGCCGATGAAGAGCGTGATGGTGTCGTTCATGTAGGCTCGCGCGATCTCGTCGGCCTGGATGATCTGGAAGAGCGGCAGGAGGACCAGCGGGAGCATGGACGTGATCCCGACTGGAATCGCCTCGGTGATCCACCAGATGCACACCCACGCCAGGATCGCCAGCATGGGCGCGATCTTGCTCTCCCCGGCGCTGACATTGGATGATTCTTCGTGGGCGCCATCGATCCGCACGAATGCCAGGATGAGCAGCGCGCACAGAGGCCCCAGCGCGATCGCGATGTCCTTTCTGTGCCCGTGGAGAAAGCCCACGATTGATCTTCTCGTCTTGCTCTTCCCAGGATCGAGATCATCGTCCAGCTCTCGCCGTGGAGGATCATGGATGAGGAGCGCCACTGTAGCAGCAGTACCGTCTAGATTCGCCATGCGCGGCTGGGGAGAGCTTGTCCTCCAATATGAGGCAGTGGTGGAATCGCGGTTATCGGCCAAAAGATCGAGAGATTGGACACGCAAGCTCCAAGCGTCTTGAATGACCCCATGGACGTGGAGCTCCAATCGCGACATATCTCCAGCTCCACGGCATGGCCCCAGTTCTTCGTCCCCTGCGCTTGCGATTGCGATTGCTCATCCACCCATCCCGCCCATGGACACGGTACGCGAGTGCGTACGGCACATCGAAGCTTGCCAAACGCTGGCGCAAGCCAAGGCTGTGCATGGACGAATTCGCGAGAAGAAGCTGGACATCAATGGCTATGTGGCCAACCATCTGGTCCAGATGTACGGCAGGATTGGGCGCGTGGAGGAGGCCAGGGGTGTGTTTGATGCCATTTACCCCAAGGGGGCATATTCCTGGAACTTGATGCTCGTGGCATATGCCCAGAACGGGCATCTGGAGGATGCCAAGGGGTTGTTTAGTGTTATGCCTGATCCGGATCTTCTGTCTTGGAATGTTATTCTCAATGCGTACTCGAGACGAGGGAGAGTCAAGCATTGCCAAGGTGTGTTCGACGCCATGCCGAGGAAGGATTTGGTTTCCTGGAACACTTTGCTTACTGCATATGCCCAGAATGGGCACCTTTCAGAAGCGAAAGCCGTGTATGCGAGGATGCCGGAGATGGGTCTCATGTCGTGCAACATTATGCTTGCGGCACATACGCAGAGCAAGTCTTTGGACGAGGCGAAAGATCTTTTCAACCAGATGCCGGAGAAGAATCTCGTAACGTTGAACTCGATGCTAACTGCATATGCCCAAAATGGGTATCTTGATGAAGCGAGGCAAGTGTTCCTTGACATGCCCAGCCGCGATCTCGTGTCCTGGAATGCCATGCTCGCTGCATTTGCCGCAAACGATAAGCTCGAAGAAGCTAAACGATGTTACGACGCAATGCCAGAGCGGAATCTCATATCCGCAAACACAATACTGATTGCGAACTCCAAACAGGGCATTGTCGAAGACGCGCAAGAGGTCTTTGACACGATGCCCGCCAAGGATCTTGCTTCGTGGACTGCACTGCTGTGCGTGTTTGCTCACGGAGAGTTTTTCGATGAAGCGAGGAGTGTGTTCGATCGAATGCCCGAGAGGGACTTGGTGGCATGGACAGTGATGCTCGAGGCGTATGCCCGGAGCGGGCATATCCACGACGCTATCACCGCGTTCGAGCGCTTGCCGGAGCTCGATCTCGTGTCCCTCACAACAATGCTGGACGCGTACGGCCAGAGTGGAAACGTGGTGGATGCCGTGCGCCTCTTTCGTACGTCGCCGTACCAAGATCTCGTCTCGTGGAACGCATTGCTATCAGCCTACGTAAGGAACGGGCATCTCAAAGAATCTAGAGAGCTCTTTGAAAGGATGCCTTTGAGAAACTTGGTGTCCTGGAACGCCTTGTTAGTGGTTTTTGCCGAGACGGGGCATTTTGAAGATGCTAGGAGAGTGTTTGAGGAGATGCCGGACAAGGACGTGGTATCTTGGAATGCCATGCTCTCTGCGTATTCTCAAGGTGGCTCCTTCGATCGGGCGAAAGCCACCTTTGAGTTGATGCCGAAGAGAGACCAGATCTCGTGGAATGCCATGCTTTCGATATATGCCCAAAACGGGTACCTCGAAGAGGCCGCGAGCATCTTCACTGGGATGCCCGAGTGGAACTCGGTGTCGTGGAACGCACTGCTTGCCGCTTATGCTCAAAATGGGCATCTAAAACAGGCAAAGTTCTTGTTCTACGAGATGCCCGTCCAGAACCAAGTCTCATGGAACGCAATGCTCTCCGCGTACTCCCGAAACGGGCACATCAGCGACGCAAAGCGCCTGTTCGATGCTACTCCGGAGCTCAACCTCATCTCCTACAACGCAGTACTCACCATGTACGCTCACACCGTAGAGCCTGGAATCGCTCTGGAGCTGTTTGGGGCGATGATCCTCGATGGCATCAAACCCGACGAGGTCTCCTTCACCGCCGTCCTCTTGGGCTGCAACCACGCTGGAGTTTTCAAGTCGGGTTGGTCATACTTTTGCTCTCTGGTGGCCGACTACGGCCTGAGGCCAGCAAAACAGCATTTTGGATGCATGATCGATCTGCTGGGCCGCTCCGGTCGCGTGCACGATGCCGAAGATCTCCTCGCAAACATGCCATTCATCCCGGATGTTATCGAGTGGAGAAGCCTGCTCAGAGGCATGAAAAGCCATAGCGGTCGAGCTAGAGCAGCGGCGGACTCCGTTTTGGCGCTCAAGCCGCAAACTTCCGGATCTTTCGTTTTGATGGCCAATGTGTATGAAAGCAATGCGATGGCTCCATGATGTGTATATATATAGACGAGCTTGAATTGGTTGCCTAGGCCAAAAAGCTGCGAGCATGGCGTTGGCGCATCGTTCCTGGTCGAAGGTGGCGGCGGGAAAGCTCAAGCGTCCGCCACTGGAGCTGTACCATCGCAAGGAGGAGCTCAAGAGGCTGGACTCCGCGCTACGTCCTTGCCGCGATGGCGAGCCGGCTGCGCTGCTCCTCCTCTTGGGTCCCAAAGAGTCGGGTAAGACGACGCTGGTTCAAGAGTATCGCAAGCGCCAGGAGCTGGGAGAGTTCGAGGGCATGTCGCTGTACGTGGACATGCATCGCAGGGTCAACTCGGCGGAGCGCTTCGCCAGGACGATGTGGGAGAGCTTGGGATCGTCTCTCAAGCTCACCTCTTGGGGGGCGACGGTGGAACAGCGTGAGTTTACGTGGCACCCGGTCCTCGAGATCCCCAGCTTGGAACGCTGGAAAGCCAAAGGTGACGAGTGCTCCCTGGGCCAGGTGATGCAGGGACTGGAGGTGTTTTGCGAGAAGTGGAAGAACTTGAAAGGTGGCGGACGCCCGACAATCTTCGTGGACGAGGCCAACTTGCTCGCGCAGTGGAACGAGTGCCACTATACGCGCGGCGATAACGATGTGGTTGAAGTGCTGCGGGGTTTCGTGAGGATGAGCTTGGAGGGGTGGGCGAATGTGGTGCTCGTCTCCTCGGACGATCTCTTCAAGCGCTGGCTCGGCCGGCAGGAGCCCATGTCTGGGAGGCATCTCGAGGTGGCCAACCTCACCCCTCTCTCGGCGAAGGACGCCAGGGAGTTCCTGTTTGGGATGCTGGACGAGAAGATCAAGGGAGAGACGAAGAGGATGTGGAGCGACATCTATGCTCACTATGGCGGCGAGACGCTCAAGCTTCTCAAGCTCCAGCGCGCGCTCAACTCGGCAGGACCCAGGGGGATCCGTGAGACGTGGAACCGGTTGAAGGAGAGCGAACTGGCGGACGCGAGGGAGGCCATCGCGAATCCCCCGAAGGACTGGAAGACCGTTGTCAAGGAGCTCGGGAAAGCTAGAGATGGCATCGTCTCGTACAGTGACTTGGTGGGCAAGGTTGGCGTGACTTCCTTGGATGCGATCATATCTAGTGGCCTCGTCCACTATAGAACTTGCGGGCAGTGGGGGCACGCTGATCTTGGCTCCAGTGACCGCGAGTGGCCCATCGTTATGCCCAAGAACAAGGCAATGCATCTGGTAATGAAAGAAATGGACGCCAACGAGGAGGAGGAGGAGGAAGCGAGTGGCGATTCTAGCATTGATGGGTCTTCTTCTTCTTCGAGCGATTCTTTTAGTTGCTTGAGTGATGCTAGCGATTGCGATTCCTCTTAATTGTTGTTAATTCTTGTTAGTTCTTCTTTTCCTTGAGAAAAAAAAAAAAAAAAGATTTTAGTGTAGGAAAAAGATGGATCCTCCTCTCTTTTTTTCTAGGGCAATGGCTAGCATCTACAATCTCTTCATCATCAACAAGTCTGGAGGACTCATCTACTACAAGGTGGGAAGAACAAATGGTGTGAGTGAGAGCGATGGAGTAATTCTCTTCTCCTTGCGTGTGATCTAGGACTATGGATCCACAGCCAAGCTCGACACCAACGACAGCTTGAGGCTAGCGAGTCTCTGGCATTCGATGCACGCCATCTCCAAGCAGCTCTCCCCAACTCCTGGATGCACGGGAATCGAGCTCCTCCAAGCCACCGCCTTCGACTTACATTGTTTCCAATCTCTCACAGGTACTTGTATGCGATGGAAAACCTCTTTTTTTTCATTCTCGAGATGGATTTCTTGGCCAGAGACCAAGTTCTTCGTTGTAGCGGAATCAGGAGCCATCGGGATCGAGGCTCTCTTGAAAACCATCTACGAGCTCTACACCGACTACGTCCTCAAGAATCCCTTCTACGAGGTGGAGATGCCGATCAGGTGTGAGCTCTTCGATCTTCATCTCGCGCGGCTCATCTTGCGAGACAAGTCTGTGCTCGTCTGACTCTTGTCTTAGGCTGTCACCTCGTTCTACCAAAACCAATCTTTTAGAAGGAAAAGAGAGAGATCTAATCTTGTTCTTGTACCTTTTCTGTCAATGACGATACAAGCGAATTCAAGGTGCGAATTTCCTCGTTCATCTTGTAGATGATTCGCTTCCTGGGATCGTTCCCGACGGTGAGGACGCTCTGTATCCTGTTTGCTTTTGAGGCATAGCGAAGCGTGCTCACACTCTCTTGAAAGTCCTGGAACAAAGAAAGAAAGAATGAAAAAAGAGTGATTTTCATTCATCCAATCCAGATAGTTTTACCTGCTCGGCCGGGGAGATGTTTGCGACCAGGAAGGTCTTGCTGTTTCCACCCAGAGAGTCTCTTAGCAACCAAGTGAGTGCCGAGTTTCTATACGATACGAAACTCCTCCTCGACAGGTTGAGGATGACCTGCTTGAAAAAGCAAGCTCGTGAGAGATACAAGCATTCCTCTTTCTTACTTCGTTGAGTAGCGAGAGAGAACGATTGATGCGCCTTGACTCCTCCCGTCTCTCAATTGGTATGCATTGCAATTTCTCGCTGCCTGAATGGAACAAAAGGATCAGACAGAGTTATCGCTGATAACTCAGTGGACAAACCTGCTAGATCGACGAGGTTGATGTAGCACACAGAATGACCGGGCATTCCCTCCACGCTCTCGGGGTTTCTCTGCACGTAGGAAACTCATTAGACACAAGGGAGCAACAGCCAGGAGATGAACTTCTCACCCTGATGATCTTGATTGTAAAGAGCGTGTGACTGCGGCTAGAGTTTTTGTAGAGCTGCGTATCACCTGTGATGCGGTTCAAGGAGCCAATCCTGAGACACTTCTCCATGTCTGACCACGTTGTAACTTCTTTCCACAAGAGCCCCTCTACATACGGTCCCGTGACGGGGTGCTCCCTCACTCGAAGAAACACCGTCCTTGCTCCATACGGGGAGGGAGCATTGAAAGAGAAGGACGAGAACTGATACGGTGCTCCCGGCGGCCTTTGCATAGCCATCCTTCTGTATGTTTCCATCCCTCCACCACCACAGCCCCCGCTCTCTGTTGTGTCCGTCTCTGATATCTCAGAGTCACTCGTGGACAAGTCATCGGCTCTTTCATAGTACCTCAGAGGAGCCGCACGAAGGCACATAGAGTCCACCAAGGTCGGTGGCTTAACTGTCGAGGCTAGAAGGTCCCGGACTTTTTCTTGATAAATCTCGAGATAGCTCACCTGTAAAACGTGTTCTATGTGATTGTCTGCCTTCGAAAATCATGGAAAGTGAAGAGTACCTCGATCGAACAAAAGCCATTCTTCAATTCCCAGCTTAGTTTGCTCATCAGAGCGCTGGCAAGTCTCGGGACCTGGCAGACGAAAACTGAGCTTGTTCATCCTTGATGAAAACTAAAACAATCTGGAAAGCAGACTTACCAGTCCTCTACCTTCAGGAGTCCCGTCGCCAGTCATGCTGTACGTTTTCCCGGATCCCATTTGTCCGTAGGCCAGAATCTGCATCAACGCAGAACCACGGGTTAGTCGCCACCATTCCGCAGCAGCACAGCAGTCAGCTAAAGCAGAAGAATTCCTTTCCATTAGACTTGAAGAGGTCTCGGCAATACTGTTGAGTTGAAGCCTTCGAGCGCGTTGTCGATGGTTGGAACCCCGCAAACTTCAAACATCTTCTTCTGCGACTCATCTTTCTTGTCCTTTACATGAACTTGGAGGAAACTATCGTCCTGCACGTAGTCCACCTTAAACTGGAGATGTCCATTCTCTTGGCATTTCGGCCACTGAGGATGGACGTGTTCTTTCACAATCACCCTGTTCCCCAGAACGCACAGCACCTGTCATACCTCATCAGCTTCCGGAAAACTAAGAAGGAAAGCTACAAACTCTTACTTGTTTCAGCGGGCAAATCTTCTCGTGTTCGTGGAATGGTCGCATTCTCACGCAAACTTTCACCTGGATGGACACACAAAGCTTGAGAAACAAATGGAAGCAGAGAAAGAAAAAATGACAAAGATCATACATACTTTCTCTTTGAGGTTGCCATCGCCGGAGCTGTTACTACTTCTAGCTGCTTGCGAGCCGCCAGAGGAGCCAGGAGTAGTACTCCCCGAATTCGAAGAGTTTGGAGTGCCTGTTCTAGGTGGCGGCGACGCCATTGAGCTCCAAACCCCAGCGGCGCCCTCGGTTGCCGCCGCCGGATGACCCGTCTCAAATCTCACAGTCCCAGGCACATTCTTCTTAAACTCGAAGATCTGAGGCGCCGAGAGCAGTGAATCCAGCTGGGTGATCGCAAGATTACCGTCATCCAGCGGCGCAGCCTCCACTTCCAGCTCCAGCGCCGCGCTCCTCCAAGAAACGGTTAAACGGCCGTGAATAACCACCAACCCTAAACCTACGCGCCTGGTTTCTAGGGTTAGGGCTCCTTTAAAATTTAAATTTGAACGTGATGTGAGTTTCTTCTTCTTCGAGCGAAGGAATGAACGAAAGAATGCTAGCATTGCATGGAATCGAACAATCGAGTCAGTGTTTGCTCCACCTCGGCGGCGCTAAATCTCACACTGGAGGCCTCAATGAGAGCGCCATAGCTCTGGAGATAGCTCCGATAGGCCGGGACGATGTTGTGGACGACGGCGGCCTTGGTCGCGTCTCGCAGCTCCTGGTCGGGGATCCCCACGCCCCGGTGCTTGACGCATGTCTCCTCCAGCGCGGCAGTGAAGCCATCCAGTCGCTGCTTCACCAGCTGCCGTGCCGCCTCCGCCCCCGACACGAGGAACAATCCCTGTCGGGAGAGCTGGCCCAGAACTTTGCCCCATCCTTCCTTCTGGTAGGCCAACGCGTGCTCCTGGACCTTGGATCGCCGGTCCTTGAGCCACGAATCCGTGAGCGCTAGCTGCCGGATCGTGTCGCCGCCACCGCCGCCACTCTTTGGCGGCTGGATCTTGAGCTTCTTGACGCGAGTGAAGACGTAGTAGGCGTTGTTCATGAGGAAGATGCGCTGGTGGACGAGATCCTTGTACCACTTCCGGCTCTTGGCCGCCAGCGCGTCCTCCAAGCTCGCGATCATCTCCACGATTGCCTGCTCCAGGATGAGCCGCCGCTGCTGCTGGAATTCCCTGGGCTTGGCCGAGTTGATCAGCGGATTCGAGTCTTTCCAGCTCTGCTCGATCTGGAGGACCTGCTCCATGGTCTGGACGTAGCAGTCGGAGGTGACGGCCTTGACGTAGTTGACAACGTAGCTGCTAAGCTTGTCTACGCCCGCGTCTTGGGGAGCGCGGAGATCCACCATGTAGTGCTGACTTTGGTGTGATCGGATTAGCTGGTTCTTGAATCCCCAGAAGAGCTTGGACGCCGAATCCACCGCCAACTTGTGGAGCTCCCTCGCCCGGATCCTCACCTGGGTGGAGTACTCCCCTTTGCCGGCGAAGAGCTGCTGCGAGATTGTCACTCCAAGTTGCTGTAGCGTCGAGTACATGTCAAGCAGCTGGAAAATCTTGTCCGGCCTCTGGAAAGTTTGATGTTGCTGCTGCCGGTCCCATCGCACGAAACTCTCGCCAAACTCGAGCAGCGTGTGCATTCCGGATGGTCCTGCGATCCTTGCGAAGCACTCGTTCACCTCCCACGGCTCTAGCACGTCTCCGAAAACCTTGGAGCACAAGTCAATCTCGGCAGTGTAGACGATGGTGATGGCGGTCTCCAGGTGACCGTTCCACTCGAGGATCAAATCCTCCGACTGTAGCTGTTGCTCGTTGTCATGTTGTGGAGATTTCTTCCCGTAGCTGCGGATGATCCAGTCCACCAGTGACGAGCTCTGCCGAAGTTTCTTCACACGTTCTTGCTGGTAGACCCTTACACACCTCTCCAAGCCTCCCGCTACCAACACCACCATCTTCTTCAAGATCATCTGGAGCTTGTCCAGCGTTTGATGATCGCCCTCCAATGCCACCACCGCCAAAGCCTGCTCGCCCTTCCTCCTCCTCCTGGACGAATTCCTCCCCATCCTAGGACTCTTGCCCCCCTCGCTAGCGGAGCTGCAAGGATTGTAGTCGCAAACGCTAGAGCTTTCCCTTACCAGCCTTTGAAACTCCCCTTCCAGCTTGTCCGCCGCGATCTCCACCAGCCGCTGCTCGTCCTCGCCGCGGCAACCAGCAGCATTGCCCTGCAATTCCTCCAGCGCCGCCACCGCCGAGAGGTAGCCGGCAATGTCGAGCTGGGGATCCCCGCCCTCGATAGCCCTCTCCAGCCAGCGCAATCGCTCCAATCTCTCGAGCGCCAGCCGCGCGGCCGCTACCGCGGCATCGATGTGGCGATCTGCCCTGCTAGCCTGCTCTGACCTCTCTTGCAGCGGCGCGATCCTGGCGCGCAATGCGGGCAGCTTGCTCTCCATCCGCCCCAGCTGCGATTGGAGCGCCTCGAGGCCCGAGGCGAGATCTACAGCCTCGGCCATGGAGCGCGACAGCAGCTGGCTCCAGGAGATCAGCTGCTCCCGGTGACGATCTACATTCCTCCCCAACCAATCATCCATTCCGCGAGTGCTAGAACAAGAACACGCATACCACGCCACGCTCGCTTGGTCCTCGACCTAAATTCAACAACCACCTCTCGTCTAGTCGCGCAGTCAACTCTCCCCAGTAAAGGCGTAGTAGATAATGCGATTTACCATTTTAGTAAAACTTGCTAAAAGAATTTTGTAAAATCAGATAGCAATATGCTACTACTCGCGGATCTCGGGGCATATTCGTTCGTCGTCAAGAACAGGGGACCCCTTCTCTCCGGGAGGGAATTCGAGCGAGAGGTCCGATCCTTTCCCTCTGGGGTGGAAATCGAGCGTGAGGTCTGTTCGCGGGGGATTTCGCACGTAGACATTGAGCGATCGATCGTCCAGCCGAATAATTCCGGACGTGTAGCCATATTGGATGCAGAGGACCCAGATATCCTGGATGGCTTCCATGAAATCGTAGAATGTGTGCGCGGTGACGCGAGGGACGCCCAGCATCACCACCACCGTCCCAAATCTGCCCTGGTACACATTTGGGGCATTTGGATGATCGAAGAGGAGGGCTTCCCAGGCGTAGGAGGCGGCGTAGCACATCTCGGACCGGCCTAGGCGATGGCCTTGCTCGTGGCGAAAGCACTGCAAGTGGGCGACTGAGGAGTATGCTGTGGCGGCGTGATGGTAGCGGTGCGTGAGCACCCCGGCGATCAGAGTGACAACGAACAAGAGCTTTGACATGATCGTGTTGGGCACTTGATTTTCATCCAGGCTCTTAAACAACTGGGCGTGCGTTTGTCAACAAAGAAGCGGGAGAATCGATGGTGGCCGTGAAAAGACAAATTGCCCAGTGTTTTCTTTGCAAGGAGCACATATGCCCGAAAAGGGCATAGATTTCGTCCATGGCATTTACCATGTTTTTGCCAAGACTGTCATGTTGATATCGTACTCAATCTGGACTTATCGATCAGGATCGAATGCTGCATATGCCCAAATCGGGTATTATTATGAAGTCGTAGGGAGATGGCCGAGCCGGATCCTGTTTCGAAGAATATCATTTTCTTGGCTTAGACGCAAAGCGGGTAAATAGACAAGCAATGATCGCCTATACAAGAGTCTCCTCAGGACGATGGCCGCAAATACCCAAACTGGTCATATTGATGAGGTTCCAGATAATGCCCTAGAACTATTCAGTCTCAGACACTGCTCTTTTTTCATCTGTTACACAGCCTAAGAATATTATTAAAGAGAAGGAAGTGTTTTATTTAATTCCCAAGAAGAACTTTGTTCTTTCTACAGCAATTCTTCAGCATACGCCAAAAATGGGCATCTTGAAAAAACTCTTTGATCGCACGACCCTGTCTCATGGAACGCTAGGCATGCACGGAAGAATTGTAGATTCCGAGAGGTTGTTTGGCAGTAACAGGAATGGAGTGATGAGATGTAGTGCAATATTGTTGATCAGAATCACTCAGTGTCTAAGGTGAACCTTGGCTATTTTATCTCTGTCTCAACGCTTCTTCTTTGTGCCATAGCCTCCTGAAGAAACAAACTTTTAGTTTCTACCTCAAAAGTCTCTTTGCTCCAACCCAAAATCTAGAGCTCAGAGAACACCTCTTACCTTCCCAGATGCGCGAGAAAGAAATAATGAATATGCTACGCGAATATTTTCGGAAGCTAGGGATACAATTCTACTCCATGGCTTCATGGAATGCGGGCAGCAGTGCGCTCAAATCATGCTCGGCCCCGCTGCCTCGAGCGAGAATTCCCCCGGGCGTGAGAATGCCAGGTGAGAGAAGATTCTTGCTTGGTTTGATTGATCGTGTCCTTGTCCTTGCAAGCAGTCATGGTGGCGGCTATGGCGACGAAGACTTGTCGCAATTGTAAGCAGCAATTCGATCCTCTTGCCAACAGCCCAGGAGCTTGCCGATTCCACACAGCACACTACGGTGGTAAGTTCTTCCTCGAGCTAGTTCTCTCTCTCTTTATAATCTTCGCCGATCAAGGTGAGACCAAGAGGAAATTCGAGAGCGTGTACAAGGGAGGCACCATGAACACATCGGGCGCTGGTGAGATCTCTCACTACTGGCACTGCTGCGGCAGCCCAGACCCCTTCGATGCTGGCTGCCAATCCTCTCCTCATCTCTCGTATGACGATTGATCGATCGCGATCTCCATCGGTCTAGACTCGCATGAATGGAACCGGCACTTGTCCTGGATCGCCAGGAATGCATCCGTCAGCTCAATTCGTGCAGGACTCTGGCCTCGGTGCGGCAAATCCATGCTCAGATTCTCGAATCCCAGATCGCCACCGATGATACCTTCGTCTTCAACAAGCTCATCGAGGTCTACGGCAAGTGTGGGGGTATCAAGCATGCCGAGGAGGTGTTCCAAAGCATGGATTATTCGCGCGATTCCATCTCCTGGGATTTCATGCTCACTGCCTACTCGAGGAACGGGAACCTGGAAGAGTCGAAGCAACTCTTTGATAGGATGCCTCGTAAAGGACTCATTGCCTGGACTGTTATGCTGAGATCGTATGCTCAATCTGGGCTTATCGATCAGGCAAGAGAGATGCTGGATCGAATGCCAGAGCATGACACCACATCCTTAAACACGATGATTTCTGCATATGCCCAAAACGGGTATTTTGATGAAGCCGAGCTTTTGTTTAGTGAGATGCCTGTACCGGATCTTGTTTCGTGGAACACCATTCTCTCCGCTTACACACAAAGCGGCAGAATAGACCACGCAAAGATAGTGTTTTTCAAGATTCCACTCAGGACGCTGGTTTCCTGGAACACTTTCTTGTCTGCAAATACCCAAGCTGGTAATATCAATGAAGTGTTGCTTGTGTTCCAGATTATGCCCGAGCACAATTCAGTCTCCTACACTGCTCTCTTGTCATCTCTTGCGCAAACCGGGCATCTGAGTGAAGCAAAGAGAGTCTTTGATTCAATGCCCGAGCAGAGCCTCGTTTCTTTTACAGCAATGCTTTCGGCATACGCCCAAAATGGGCATCTTGAGGGTGCGAGGGAGCTCTTTGATCGCATGCCGGAGCACGACTCCGTCTCGTGGAACGCTATGCTCTCTGCATATGCACAAAACGGAAGGATGGGAGACTCCGAGAGGCTGTTTGGCAGTATGGCTCACAAGGATATAGTGATGTGGAATGCAATGTTGTGTGCGTATGCTCAAAACGGGTATACTGATAAAACTCAAGAAATCTTCAACCAGATGCATCACCATAGCTTGGTCTCGTTGAATGCAATGCTTGTCGCCTATGCTTCTGCTGGAAGAGTCAGTGATGCACTAGCGCTGTTCGAACAGATGCCGGAGCGGAACGTCGGATCTTGGAATGCCATGCTTGCTGCATTTGGATGTGGACGAATAGAGGAAGCCAAGCATCAGTTTGACACAATGCCGGTGAGGAGCATGGGGTCGTGGACGTCGATGCTGGCTGCCTATGCCCAAAACGGGCATATCATGGAAGCCAAGAGGATGTTTGACGAGATGCCTCAACACGATCTAGCCGCCTGGAATTCACTCCTCCTCGCCGCTGCTCAAGACGACGATCGAGAGCTCCTCAATCGTGTTTTCTTGGCGATGCCCCAGCGCGATACCAGATCCTGGGACATCTTCCTGGCAGCCCATTCTAGACCGATCGATCACGCCAACACGGCCTTGAAGATCTTCGAAAGGATGCCCGAGAGAGGTAGAGTTTCATGGAGCACAGCGCTGACCGCGTGCGCCCACGCCAAGCTTGCGGCGGTCAACCTATTCAACGCCATGAAGACCGTGGAGCCTCCGTGCGAGAAAGATTTCCTGGTCGCATTGGTCAATGCCCAAGATCTAGACGCTGCCCGGCAAATTTTCGTGTCGATTGCTTTTGACTATGGGCAAGAACCGACCACGCAACACTATCTAGCCATGGGCAAGAGAAAGTTTGACTAAATAGGGTCATTCTTTTCGAATGGTTGACCAGAAAAAATGGGGTCAAAGAAAGGAAAAAAACAGACAAAGAAGGGGCAAAAAAAAAAAAGTCGTAGGCTCGGCGGTATTTGGGCTGGCTCGGTACCGAGGCTCGAGCCAATGGCTGGCCTTTGCCAGAGCGAGCTCATAGGGTTGTCCGCTAATTGCGCGGAAAGGAAATGGCATCTCCCTCCAGCTATGGGTGCTCGCTCTCCAGCAGCCGGGCGCTCTCTACTAGCACGCGGATCCTCGCGCTCAATCCACGCAGGCAAAATGTGAGTGCGAATGCGCAGGGTTTTAGATGCGTTCTAGTCACCACCGTCAAGGAGCCCAGCGAGCCCAGAGCTGCTAAAAGGTTTGCATGGATGTGGATCAATCGCTGCCTAGATTTCTCTTGATCGCGATCTCTGTTGCTCCTCCAGGCGTGTTGGAAGCGGCACGAAGCTAATCGGCTGTGGCTCGGCGGTGCCCAAGCAAGTGATCCACAACGATGACTTGTCTAAGTTCCTGGACACCTCCAACGAGTGGATCCTCCCTCGGACTGGGATCGAACAGCGCCGCGTCCTCTCAGGCAAGAGTTTTGCTCTTTAGTTTCTTGTTTGAGCTTAGAAAGCTCGAGCTTTAGAGCTCGAGAGAGAGGGCTAGAGCTAAATCGCTCGAGCACGCGCAGGTGAGGAGACTCTCAAGGGCCTGGCTGTGGATGCATGCAAGAGGGCTCTGGAAATGGCGAAAGTAGAGCCTGAAGATCTCGATCTCATCTTGTTTTGCACATCCTCTGCGGAAGATACGTTCGGTGGTGCTCCCGAGGTATCGATCAAACGCCCGGCTTTCCATCTTTTTCATTGATTCTCTCGTTTCCTCCCGCAAGATCCAGCGCGAGCTCAGCTGCTCCAACGCGCTCGCCTTCGACTTAACTGCGGCATGTAGCGGCTTCGTCGTGGGCCTCGTTACTGCTACACGATATATCAAAGGTGGTCAATCGATCGAGAGAAGCAAAAGCGCTCCTTTATCTTTTCTCTTTCCATCTCACAAAAACTCGAGCTCTTTCTTGCAGGAGGTGGATACAAGACGGCTCTCGTGGTTGGCGCGGATGCACTGTCGAGATATGTCGACTGGAGCGATCGATCGACGTGTATTCTTTTCGGCGACGGTGCTGGAGCTGTGGTTTTACAGGTACTGTGACGAGAAAAGACGAACTTTTCGTGTTTGTTTGTGGATGAGCTTGCGATGATTTCCAGGCGTGCAGCGAGGACGAGGACAGTTTGCTTGGCTTTGATATGCACACCGATGGAAGCGGACAAAAGTAAGATCCTGATTTGATTCATTGCTTTGCAGGACCCTGGATTTACTCTTTTTTTTCCCAGACACCTCCACGCAAGGATCGAGCCAGCGGAGGACGCAAAGATCCTCCACAATGGAAATGGATCCACAACCATCAGCACTCCTGCGAGACCACCATCGTATCAATGCGTCCAGATGAACGGGAGAGAGGTGTTTCGATTTGCTGTACGCTCGGTTCCTCAAGTTGTGGAGGCCGCGTTGCAAGAGGCCGGTCTCGAGAATCACCACATCGATTGGCTTCTACTCCACCAGGTTCGTCGTGATTCTAAGTTCTTCTTGGAGCGGCTCTCTCTTTTTTTTGTTCTTCCAGGCAAACCAAAGAATCATAGACGCAGTGTCCGAGAGATTGGCGATATCGCAGGAAAGAGTGTTATCCAACTTGGTAAACTATGGCAACACGAGTGCCGCGTCCATTCCTCTGGCGCTGGACGAGGCGGTCCGGAGTGGCAAAGTGAAGCGCGGCGACGTGATCGCCTCCGCGGGTTTTGGAGCTGGTCTTACGTGGGCGAGCGCCATTTTCAAGTGGGGATAGATGATAGCTAGATAATCGCGTAGCTATTCTTTATTTCTCTGGAAATAATACTATTCTTTTTGGAATGCGTCCATCTCCATGGCGGCGGCGAGGAGCGCGGAGGTGTTGAGCGTGGACGAATGCATCCATCTTCTCAAGGTTTGCAGGAGCAAGGTGGAAGCGGAGAAAATGGATGCGTTGATCCAGCAGGAGAGTTTCCTTCCGGATCACAGGGTCTACCTTTCGAATCTCCTCATCCAGGCGTACGGGCGGTGTGGGAGCGTGGAAAACGCCCGCCGGATCTTCGATTCCATCTCGCCCAGGAGCGTTTTCACTTGGAACTTGATGCTCGCTGCATATGCCCACAATGGGCATATGTCCGACTGTAGAGCCTTCTTTCAAAAGATGCCCACTTACGACGTAGTATCGTACAACACTATGCTGGCTGCTCACTCACAATATGGGGATCTGGAAATGGCCAAAGCACTGTTTGTGGCGATGCCCGTTCGAGACACAGTCTCCTGGAACGCTATGCTTTCTGCATATGCCCAAAACGGGCATGTGTTGGACGCGAAGAAAGTATTCGACGGGACTCCCGAGTGGAGTTTTGTCTCCTGGAATGCCATGCTGTCTGCATACACACAATCCGGGGATATAAGAAAAGCTCGAATGCTGTTTGCAAAGATCCCGTTTTGCGACCACACGTCGTATAACATACTTCTTTCTGCGTGTGCCAAGTGCGGGCATTTGCGGGAGGCGAAGGATCTGTTCGATCAAATGCCGTGCAAGGATCTTGTGTCGTGTACGGCTCTGGTTTCGGCTTACGCCCAGCACGGCTATCTCGAGGACGCGAAAGTAATATTCGATTGGATGCCTGATCGAAACCTTGTCTCTTGGAAGTCAATGCTCGTGGCCTACACCACAAATGGGCATTTGGAAGATGCGAGGGCGTTGTTTGAGGAGATGCCAGATCGTGACACTTGCTCTTGGAACGTGATGCTAGCGGCGAGCTCCCAGAGCTGCAATCTCATCGAGGTGATTGACTTGTTTTATCTGATTCCTGATCGTAATGTGATATCTTGGAGTGTGATGCTGGCGGTGACTGGAGTGCGTGGTGCAAAGAAGTGGTTTGATCGAATGCCAGAGCATGATACAGTGGCATGGAATGTGATCTTATCTCTCGTGTCCTTCCAGAAGACTGGATCTAGTTATGCGCTGCAGCTCTTGAGCGAGATGATGGTCACGGGGTTTAGACCCAACGACGCTTCTTTTGTGTGCGCACTCGTGTCCTCAAGCCATGCTGGTAACACGCGGTCCGGAATCCATTACTGCAAATCGATCTCCTTTGATCATGGATTGCATCTGTCCAAGCAGCAATTTGGATGCATGGTTGATCTTCTTGGAAGGGCGGGATTTGCTAGAGAGGCTGAGGATCTGATCAGGAACATGCCATACAGCGCAGATGCCATTGATTGGAAATCCTTGCTGAGTGCGTGTAAGAGTCACAAGGAATTGGAACTTGGGCTTGGGCTACAGATTGGACAGAGTATCCGCTGTGACCCCGCAGCACTTCTATTGCTCGAGAACCTGTCCAAAATGCCAACCACAAATACGTAAAGATTTAATTGCTTACATCATTTATAAATCACCACAAATGAATGCAAAGGTGGGCATATAGCTTTTGCAATGAGGAGAACAAAGTTACTATCGTGTACTTAAAGAGAGAGAATGCAAACACGAGAACGTAGTGAGAGCTCGTATGGTTTTCTCTGCAACATCAAGAGCTTGTATCTCAAAAGGGACGAGCAAGTGCATTTCTCTCCAATCAAAGAAATCATGCGGCAACTCTTGGTGGGCTTGGCAAGCTTGCCCGAACGCGATCTTGTGGACCAGGATGTTCAGCCAGCGTGTATCAGGCACAGCAACTTTTTGGTGAAACTGGGGGATTTCCAAAGCGCAAGGGGGCTTTCAACTCCACCGAAGCCAGAAGTTACTGGATCATTGGGATACAGGGCTCTGGAAGTTATTTCCGGGGAGGCCGAAAAGATGGTGTGGGGCGCTGGAGTTGTATTTGCACTGATGCTTTTGGGAGAAAACCCTTTTGACTTGAGCTGGGATAAGTGGAGAGCGATTGGTATACGCTGATTGATTTGAGGAGAGATTTACCGTGCAACAAGCTTTGAGTTCAGTGTATTTTACAGTACAATCACAAGACATCGAGGATGTTATCAAAGAAGGAAAGGTGAACGATTCTAGTTACGTGCACCCCTATACTCAGTTAGCATTCGGTTTCATGATATGCTTGTGCCGGAGTATGAGGTGGCAATGTACAGTCCGGTTAATGATGCAACAACGAGTCATGAAGAATGAAAAAATCTCATGCAAACTTCGTCTACGAACAAGCCTGCGAGTTTCGGTCCATATTATCGGACAGTCTGATCAGCCAGGGATCATCTTCCTCTTCCCCCCCGTCTTCCTTCTCGTGGACGTGTTCGTCTTGCAGTCCCCAAGGTCTGGAGAAGGCCAGCACCCAGTCAGGAAACTCCAGTGACAGGATTCGTTCCTTCTCGATTTGAAAACTCTGCTCTCAATTCTCTTACCTTGTTCACGGAAGGAGAAGTTGACACAAAGAAGAGGAATGGCTCATTGATCATTAGAACATCCTTGCTATACTGGCTGCCACTTTTGCGCTTCTTGATGCGAGCTTCATCCTCTCTAACAAGACACTTGAATTAGCTCCTCCATTGACATACCCATACACGACAAGTCCATTGACATGTCTAATGCATCTTTAGACAGTGTTGGTATATTAAAAAAAATAAAAATAAATAAAAGATTGAAAGAAAAGTAATTTTTTCTTCCTCGTTATTACGTTCATGAATTTTTTCTTGAACATCGTTTTGTTCTCTAACTGTACATTAACAGCATGAGAAATTAGACAGATAAAAGTTGAGATGTTTGATACGGAGTCTTTCCTTTTCTTTTGAAGAGAGAGCAGGATTTATTTTTAATTTGACTTGTCGTATTGAGCATACATGTTTGAGAGCAAAAGGTACGAGGCTTGAGCTGGGTTGAGCTCAGCAACTTGCAAGGCTCTCTCTAAGTCACCGCAAATTTTGTAAGCACTGAGCAGGCAATTCCAGGTAGCAGCACTGGGCTTGCACGGCATGCCCAGCATCAAATCCTCAGCTTCATTCACGAGCCCAAGCCTCCCGAGAAGATCAATCACACACGAGAAATGGTCCACTCCCGGTTCTAGTCCATAGTCCCTGGAGATAGAAACGAACTCGTCCACAGCAGCATCGAGTAGCCCCGCATGGCAGCACATTGTAAGGAGGCTGAGGAACGTCACAGCGTCGGGCTCCACACCTTCCAAGCCCATCACTCTCCACAGGCCAAAGGCTTGCTCCTCCTGCTTGTGAAAGACATAGACGCCCAGCATCGCACTCCACAGGACGACGTTCCTCTGATCCATTCTCTCGAACACTCTCCTCGCGTCTTGGGGACTTCCACACTTGCCGAACATGTCTACGATGGCACAGCCCAGCCTCACGTCCGCCTCCACCTCGATCTGCTGCTCGATCACCAACGAGTAGATGCTTGCACCGATAGCCAGCGAGTTCATCAAGGAGCAAGCGTGGAGCAAGACCACGAAAGTTGCAGCGTCGGGCTGTATGCCATCCATGTCCATCACTGGAAGTAAATCGAGAGAGAGCTTCGCATAGCCGGCCTGAGAGTAGGCCGAGACCATGGCGTTCCAGGCGACCACGTCCTTGGCTGGCATCTCATGAAAGATAGCTTCGGCAATCTCAAGCTGACCATCTTGAGCGTGAGCTGCTAGAAGGATTGTTCCACTCACAACGTCCTTTACTGCCATCTTTGCGTAGAGCTCCCTGGCATTTTGGAGGCAGCCATTCTCGACAAATGCCGTGACCAGTGCCGAAGCTAGCAGTGCGTCCGTAGGAAACTTATCAAACACGGACTTTGCATCGTTGATCCGTCCCAGTCTGCCGTAGTTTCGAACCAGAGCGAGAGCAAAACCAACGTCCACTTCCGAGTATCTCCAAAGGAAATTCTCGTGGACGCTCTTGACGTCCATCGCAGTCGAGCAAACATTAAGAGCAACCCCGAGAGTGCTACAGCTCGGCCTTGCGCCATCCAGATTCATCACCTGGTAATACTTCCACGCATCTCGCGGCCGCTGAGCGTGGTTAAAAGCCGTGATCATCGTGCTCCAGGAGATAGCATTCTTCTGAGGCATGTCACGGAAGAAGCTTTCCGCTTCGCTGAGACGTCTGTTCTGGCAGTAAGTTCCGAGCATGGCGTTCCAGCACATAATCTCCTTCTCCTTTTCCTTCTCCGGAACCGCATCAAACGTCCTCTTGGCTTGGTCAACTCGGCCTCCCTCGCCATAAGCCGTGATCATCACAATCCACGAAATTGTGCTTCGCTCGGGCATACTTTCGAACCGCTCGATAGCTCTTTCCATACGTCCGGATTGAGCATACGCTGCGACGACGATGTTCCACGATGCAACGCTCCACTCGGGCATTTTGTGAAAGAGCTCCGCTGCGTAGTCGCTACACCCGCACTGGCTATACATGAAGAGTAGCGCGTTCCTCGCCAACAGGCCTGTGACACCCGGCCTCTCATCTATATGAGACGCAACCTTCTCGCCATCTTCCAGGGACTGTAGCTTCGCACAGGCATCTAAGGAGCTGACGAAAGTAGCACTCGTGGGCTCAAGGCCATCCAGGCACAGTTGCCTGTACTGCTGGAGAGCGTCCCCGTAGTGCCCGTTCTGGACGTAACCGGAGATCATGGCGTTCCAGGAAACTGTGTCTCTCTCCGGCATCTCGTCGAAAAAGAGCTTGGCTTCAGTCACGTACTCGTTCTGTGCGTATCCAGTAAGCATGCTATTCCACAGCACGACGTTGTGACTCGGGCTCTTGTCAAAAGTCTTCCTTGCGAGACTTATATGCCCGTTCTGGGCATACGCCACCATCATGATATTCCAGGTGAAAACACTACGCTGCCTCGTCCGGTCGAATGCCTGGCATGATTCCTCCAATCTTCCACAGCTTCCATACATTCGCACCAACAGGCCCCCGATAAGCGACTCCTTCTCGCATCCAAGCCTGGCAAGCTCGCAGTGTAGCTGCTTTCCATGAGCAAGGGCCTTCTCGTTTCCGTGCCGACGGAGAAGATTTGCAAGCCTGCCGAGTTCACCATCTCTCATGCTCTGCTGATACTCATCTCAGTCAGCTCGCGCTCACCGAAGCCTCGAGCTTGGAGCTGAGCTCGTGGTTGAGCTTAAACCCGGTGTCCACCATCGACTTCGAAACCTCTGCTAGCAGATCCTTGTAGCTCTTTTTGTCGACAAGGTGGCCGACCAGGGTGGTGTACGTTGCGTTGTCGGGCTCGCAACCACACTGTCTCATCACCTCAAACAAGTCGACTGCGTCTTCTGTCCGAGAAGCATCGCAAAACCCCTTGAGCAGTGTGTTGTACGTGACAGTGTCGGGAACCAGTCCAGCTCTCAGCATTGTCTCCAGCAATTCACCAGCTTGGCGAAGCCTTCCACGCTTGGACAGCCAGTCGATGAAGATGCTGAAAGTCACCACGTCCGGATACGAGCCTTTGCTGAGCAGGAGCTGGAGGATCTCCAAGGCCTTGTCCAGGTTTCCAGTCTTGCAGAAGCCATCGATGAGCGTCCCGTAAGTTATCGCGCCTGGATCGAATCCATTCTTGAGCATGAGCTCCAGGACGTTGTTTGCTTCGTCCATGAAGCGCCACTTGCAGAGGCTGGAGATGACGATGCTGTAGGTGACATCGTCCGGAGCTAGACCGTCACTGAGCATCTGGAGAAACAGCTTGTAGGCCCGATCCACACGCTTGGATTTGCACAAACCATCGATGACCGTGTTGTAAGTGATAATATCGGGTGAGCATCCCTGCTTCCTCGTCATCTCTCGGAGGAGGTATTCAGCCTGGTCGAACCTCCTGCTCTTGCAAAGCCCGTGAACCAGCGAGTTGTAAGTCACTAAGTTTGGCGTGCAGCCGCTCTCCTGAATCAAGTTGAAGAGCTCGTAAGCTATGTCGACCCTGTATGTCTTGCACATAGCATCGATGATGGTGTTGAATGTGACGATGTCTGGCACGCAGTTGTTGCTAAGCATCTGTTCGAGGAGGAGAACGCCTTCGTGTACCTTGGTTGCCTTGCAAAGCCCTGCTATGACTGTGTTGTAGCTCACCACGTTTGGAACACAGCCCTTCTGGATCATCGAGCTTAGAAGTTGACAGGCTCTCTCTACTTCGTCCTTCTTGCAAAACATGTCCAGTAGAGAGTTGTAAGTGAAGAGATTTGGCACGTATCCCTTCTCCACCATCACCTCCACCAGGCCGATGGCATCCTCAGCCTTGCCACACTTGCAAAATGCGTCGAGAAGAACCGTGTAAGTGACAACGTTTGGCTGGCAGCCGCCGTCCACCATCTCTTCCAAGAGGTGATACGCCTCGTCAATCCTTCCTAGCTTGCAGTGACCGTCGATTATCGTGTTGTAAGTGACGATGTTGGGAGAGCAGCCACTTCTAGTCATTCTCTGCAAGAGAGCCGTCGCTTCGTCGAGCTTCCCGGCCTTGCAGAGCCCGTGAAGCAGCGAGCTGTAAGTAACAACGTTTGGAGAGCATCCTTTCGAAACCATGGCTTCCACAAGCCGGCAAGCATCGTCCACTTTCCCAGACTTCACGAGCGAGTCCACGATTGTGCTGTAAGTGAACACGTCAGGCGGGCAGCTCCCCGATTCTTCCATCTCTTTGAACAGCTGCAACGCACTGTCAAGCTTTCTGCCACTGCACAGCCCCTTGATCACGACGTTGTGGAGGATAACGTTTTGTGGAACGCCATGCCTGGGCATCTCTTTGAGGAGCGCGTAAGCAGTCCCGATATC
The DNA here is from genome assembly GCF_000143415.4 of Selaginella moellendorffii. Classification (NCBI taxonomy): domain Eukaryota; kingdom Viridiplantae; phylum Streptophyta; class Lycopodiopsida; order Selaginellales; family Selaginellaceae; genus Selaginella; species Selaginella moellendorffii. The sequence goes on from NW_003314333.1 coordinate 537,274, forward strand.
TCCAGCTCTGCAAAGCCCGTGGATCAAAATGGTAAAAGTGAACATGTTGGGCGAGCAGCAGAGCTTGTTCCTGTACACCTGTAGCGCATCCTTGGGTCGCTTGAGCCTCAAGAGCGCTTGCAGCAAGCAGTTGCACGTATAGGTGTCGTGGTTGTATCCTTCTTGAGAAGTAGCCCAGTCGAAGAATCCCAAGGCAGCATCGCCATTCCGAACGCCCTGTAAAACCTTCCCGACTACTGTTGTCGTGAGCTTCCCTGTGAATCTCTCCAGTGCCGTCTCTGCGTACTCCCAAGCACACCTGCTGTTGAGTATCCTTACAATCTTGTGATGAAAACCACCTTGCGTCGCTACTGCTGTTACTCTGTACTGGTGAGGCCTAGGAGAAAATTGGCCCTGCTGGTCTTTGGAATCTAGAACTCGAGTTTGGCTCGTCAAGGCGGCCATAGGAACCGCCATAGCCATCATCAACACATCACCTGGGACAAAGTCATGGTTATTCAGAAAAGTTAAAAGTCTGAAAAACAAATGCTAATTACCTCTTATAACAAGTCACTTGCCTATCGGTGCAGTCTGGCTCCGTTAGCGTTCCACTGTCCCTTGAATAAATAACCAGTATCTTTTCCAATAAGAATGTCATCAACCTTGCCGAAATTTGAAGTCATTTTCCCCTATAGTCTTCCACTTGGGACCTCGATCGCACAGATCGACACAAAGTCCGAACTTTTGGAGAGACCTCGCCCATTTTACGATTAACCAGCAGGCCTGTTCTTCGATCTCTTTAAACATCTTCAGTTTCCTGTCAAACCTTCTGGCACGTATCCTGATCTAAAACTCCTGTTTGCAATGTCAGCAACACATGACCTGCAGAAAGCCATGGCTATCAGATAAAAATCTATACGTAAACGAAAGTTTGGCTGTTTACCTCTTCTGTCGCCTCCATTTCTTTCAGAAGTTGCTCCACTAGCTCCAGATTGTTGGTCTTCTGCAGAGCTCTTAGAAGCGTGCCGTAAGTCATCCTATCCGGTAGACAACCTTTGTCCTTCATCTCCCTGAGAACTCGCCAGGCTTCCTCCAAACGAGATGCATTGCAGAGGCCGTTGATAAGACAAGTGTAAGTGATAGAATCCGGTGTACAGCTTTGCTTCCTCATGATCTCCAGCATCTCAGCTGCTTGCTCGACTTTGTTGATTTTGCAGAGGCCGTCGATGAGCGTGTTGTAAGTCACCAGATTGGGAGCACAGCCGCATCCCAGCATCTCCTGGAAAACGTCAAAAGCTTTGTCAACTGTTCCGGCCTTGCACAAACCATTGATGAGAGCACTGTACGTGACCACGTCCGGAACACACTTCGCCTCTTTCATCCGCTCCAGCATTTTAAAGGCCGAGTCGAGGTTATTGTCCTTGCAAAAGCTGTGAATGACGATGCTGTAAGTCACCACGTCTGGCATCACGCCTGCTGCTCTCATCCTGTCGAACAGAAGAAAGGCATCGTTAATCCGCCTGGACTTGCAGAGACCATCCACGACACTATTGTAGGTCACCACGTCGGGGTAGCACCGGTTCTTCACCATAACGTCCAGCCAGCTTTCAGCCTCTGGCAGCCTCTTAGCCTTGCACAGTGCGTCGATCAAGATGCTGTAGGCCACCACGTCTGGAGCACAGTCCATGCCGATGCTCATACGCAAAAGCTCCTGTGCCGAGTCGATCGCTGCTGCCTTGCAAAGCGTGTCGATGAGAGTGCTGAGACAGGCAACATCCGGCCTACATCCACGTCGAATCATCTGCTCCAAAAGGTCGTGTGCCTCGCGTAGCTTTCCAGCCTTGCAGAACCCGGAAATGATCGTGCTGTAGTTGATCGCATCGGGAGGACACCCGGTTTGGATCATCATCTGCAAGACTTGGTGAGCTCGTTCCATGTCGTTCCTCCGGCAGAAGACGTGCATTATGTTGTTGTAAGTGATGGCATTCGGCCTGTATCCTCTCTCCGTCATCTTCCGGACGAGCTCCACGGCACCATCCAAGTCTCCAACTCGGCAGAAACCGTCCACCAGCGTCCCGTAAGTTATCACGTTTGGCTGGCATCCTCTTTGGATCATCTTGTCCATCACCCGGCAAGCCTCATCAACTTGATCCAACTTGCACAAACCATTGATCACTGTGGTGTAGCTCACGACGTCCGGAGGACATCCCCTCATCACCATTTGCTCCAGCAGCCAGAGAGCATTCTCCACACGGTTGGCCTTGCAGAAACCATGCAGCACGGTGTTGTAGCTGAAAACGTTTGGAGCGAAGCCATTGTCCACCATCTCTTCCAGGAGCCGGATAGCATCGTCTAGCCTGTCCGACTTGCTGAGCCCGTTGATCATCGTGTTGTAAGTCACCGAGTCCGGCGGGCACGTCTTGCTCATCTCCCGAAAGTGGAGCACCGCGTCCGAGCACTGGCCGGCATCGCACAGACCCCTGAGGATGCTCTTGTGTACTCCAGCGTGGGCCTTGAGACCCTTTCGATTCATCTCGTCGAAGAGCTCGTAAGCTGGCAAGATCTTCCCTGCTCGTATGAAACCACTGATCAAAGTGCTGTAAGTGACCGTGTCGCCGCCCCACTGCCCCTCGATTCTACTCCGAAACAAATCGTGAGCTTGGCTATACTGGTGAGCCTTGACGAGAACGTTGAGCAGGCAATTGCAGCAAAAGATCTCGTGCTGGTAGCCATCTCTCGTCTCGGCCCACTCGAAGAACACCAATGCGGCCCCTGGATCGATCAGTCTCTGGAGTACCTTGCCGACAATCTCTGGAGATAATTGTCCCCTATACTCGTCCAGAGCCACTCGCAATGCCTGCTCGTCACTGGCACCCTGGACAATCCTCTCTAGAACAGAGATTGGACTGTCACTGCCCACCCATCTGTCCACTCTTCGCAGCGAATTCTTCTTGTAGAGCGCGAAGTGTTCCCGGATTGTGAGCCTATCTTGGTGCGGCCGGAATGTCCGAGGAGCGCTCACCGAGTCGCGTACCGTGAGCAATGCCGTGGTCGCCACCAAGCTCGATCGCTCCAGATTGGCGGCAGCCATCGCCATGGACATGATCCTCTTCTTTTCTTAAAGCGCGCCAGCGTCTCATCCCTTCACACATCCGGATAAGCGGTGCTTTGCTGCTAATCTCGCAGTAAAAATCTCTTGCGGTACCTGGCAGGGCGAATGCTGGTTCGATTCGCACGAAATGCGAAGGCGCCGATCGCAATCCTCGCGTCGCGATGGATTCCATCGAGAGGACGATCCGCGCTTCCGCTCCTCCTGATCACCGCCATCGCCAAGAACCCTGAAACCCTAACAATCGCTGGGCATGGATGATTTTGGGGAAATGCCCAGATGCTATCGTCGATCTCGTCCGGGCTTGTGCCCGATCCAGGCATCTGGGAGAGGCCAGGCGGCTCCACGCCCAGATTCTAGACAGCCCCAATCGCGGCAACAAGCTGGTGCTGGATCAGCTGGTGATAATGTATGGCAAATGCGGCAGTGTGGAAGACGCCCGCGAGGTGTTCGAGAGCATCGATGCGCCGGATGGCTACTCGCGCAATCTTCTCATGGTTGCTCACGCGCACAACGGGCAGATCCACGGAGCCAAACTCACGTTCGACAGCATGGGGATGAGGAGTGTGGTGTCATGGAACGTCATTGTTCTTGCATTTGCCCAGGTTCGGCATCTAGAGGAAGCACGGATAATCTTCGACTTTATGCCTGCCAGGACGATCGTCTCGTGGAACACCATGATCGCTGCCTACAGTCAGGCTGGGTCAGTGACGGAATCGAAACTTCTTTTTGATGCTATGCCTGGTCGCAGCGAAATCTCTTGGAACAGCATGATCACTGCATTTGCCCAAAAGGGGCATTTTGAGATTGTGACCGCTTGCTTCTACAAGCTACCCAAGCGAACGATCGTGTCGTGGAACTCCCTACTTTCAGCGTTTTCTCAGAGAGGTCACACGCAGAAAGCCATCGAAATCTTTCGAGCTATGCCCGAGAAGGACACGATCTCCTACAACGCAATGCTGATCACTTATGCTCAAGCCGGGTTTGTGGAGGAGGCCAAAAGGAACTTCGACGAGATCCAGGAGAGGAGCATAGTCTCTTGGACAGCGATGCTCCAAGCGAGTGTCATCAGCAGCGATCTGGATGGGGCCAGGATCATCTTCACGCGAATGCCGCAGCACGATTACGTCTCCTGGACAGCGATCCTCTCGGCGTGCGCATCGAGCGGCCGGATCCAGCAAGCCAAGGACATCTTTGAGGAGATGCCCGATCGCGATCGTCACGAGGGCGCGCAGAGCGCGATCATTGGAGCGTATGCCCAATGCGGGTATCTCGAGAGCGCGAAGAGAGTGTTTGATAAAATGACCTCGCGGACGAGCCTCTCGTGGACCGGACTCCTCTCAGGCTATGCTCAAGGTGGCCATGCTGTGAAAGAAGCAAAAGATCTCTTCGATAGAATGCCCGATCACAACGTTCTCGCTTGCACGATGATGGTCTCGGCGTACGCACAGGACGGAGACGTGGTGGAAGCGAGAAAGATGTTTGATTCCATGGCAGAGAGAAACGAGGTCTCTTGGAACGCTCTTCTTGCCGCATATGCTCAAAGAGGAGATGTGGAGGAAGTGAAGCAACTATTCGATCGGATGCCCGAGAAAGACGTTGTCGCGTGGACTGGTTTGATCCAAAGCTATGGTGAGGCCGGAAATCTCCTGGGAGCGCGGCGCGTGTTTGATCGCATGCCCGAGCAGGACGTAGTTTCGTGGACCGCCATTCTCTACGCGTATGCGCTCCACGGGCATCTAAGCGAATCGAAGAAGCTGTTCTTGGCGATGCCCGAGCGAGACGCGCTGTCTTGGATCTCCATGCTGGGTGGATACGCCGCCAATGGCGACGTGGAGACGGCCAAGAGTTTCTTCGCGAGAATGCCGCAGCAGGACGAGATCTCATGCACGGCGATCATGGCAGCGTTTGCGCACAATGGCTACTGCTCCCAGGTGGTGGAGGTGTTCTGGCGGATGATCGTGGAAGGCGTCAGCCCGGACGAGGTCGCCTTCGTCACGGTTCTCACGGCTTGCAGCCACGCCGGGCTGCTGGAGACGAGCTGGGAGCTCTTCGTGTCCATGCGGGAGGATCATGGATTGAGGCCTCTGAGCCAGCACTACCTCTGCATGATCGATGTTCTTGGGCGATCGGGATTGCTGTCCAGCGCGGAAGAACTCATCGCCACCATGCCGTTCGTCCCCGACGAGGTGGCGTGGGGGATGCTGCTGGCGGCATGCAAGGTCCACAAGGACGTGAGCCGTGCCGCGCGGATAGCCCGGGATGCTGTGGCGGCAGACCCCGAGGATTGCTCCTCGTACGTCTCGCTGGGCAACACTCTGGGCGTCACTGTGGAAGAGAAAGACGGAGATTTGCGCCGACTAGGTTTCATGACGTGAATATTCTCGAACGAAGTGAAGAGGAGAAGCATATTCTTATCAAGATCTACGTGGACATCATCAATGAATGAATGTTTCCAGTCACCAGGCTTTGGATGAGAGTGTGACAGAAGTGGCAAGGAAGCTTGGAGCAAGAGACTAGTGCAAGTTTCATGCGGGGCAGGTTTATCTTGAGATTTCCATCAATAGGCTTGCTGTTTGTCCATTGTTCAGATAAAAATATGAATTGTTTGGATTTTGGATCTCAATCCAAATGCATTTGTAGAGGACTTGGTTGAGCATGAAGATATCCCAAGTCCAAGGACAGTGCGGTCTATGCCTCACTGGTTTTTAAAAGTATATTCTTAAAGGTATTAAGAGGTATATTTGGTGAACAATGAATGCAAAGGTTTGCCATCATTCACATAAAGTGAACTCCCCAGAAGAGGCTACTATGGCAATGATAAATCTCCAACATGGCCCATGGGACAAGAAGCACATATTTTTGTTGTCATTTCATATGTCACACATGAAGATTTTATTAGAATAAGCAATTGAAATAACAGATTTCATAGTGATGTTTTAAACCACCTTAAACATTTTCTATTTTAATTAACAAATAAGATTATATTAACATACAAATCCTCCTTCAACTCTTTAAAAAACTTACTCTTATTATAAAGCTGGTTGTTCACAACATACATGTCTATAATGTTGGATTCCCAGCAAGTTTTTTTTTACGAATACAAACCATTTATATTTATTTAGTTAGGCATAATTTATGATTATTTGTCTCTGTATCCCATGTAGGAATATTTGGAGATTTTAAAGAATATATTACTAAATTACAATCATCTTGAACTTTAAGTATAGAATCATTAATACAATCGGACTTTAAATTTTGTAAACAATATTTATTAATTATAAACCATTCTATCTTGCTATTTGATACCAAAATTAGATTTCCATTGTTTTGTATCTGAAGTCGACAGAATAAAACCCTGTTTCTCCCTGATTTAGAATCCCAAATTTTATTTACTCCTGAAAATAAAACTAGGTTGCAATCACTTTGTAGATATAATATGTTTTTCTGGTTTGGAGAAATTAAAAATTTTGTAGAAAATAAAGTATTAAAAGGTTTTCTACTTATTAAACTGCTAACAAATATATCACATGTGGAGAATGAGTTTATATTATAGTTCCTATTATAGAATTGCTCAGGTTCAGACTGACCATCTAAACTATAATAAATTGTGTATGTTCTTGCTTTAAAAATAGCCCATTCTGCAGCTTTTGCAATTAACATACTTTTACTTCCTTGTAAAACACTATTAAAACCTTTATATACATTTTCTGGCTTAGCTGTACTAGCTGCACCACATGATCTTATTATTTTAATAACTGCCATTCCTCTTGAAAGGAGAACATAATCAATATTATACCATTCTGGAGGGTATCTTTCTAAATCTGTATCTGTTATTGTATTTATTAAATTTTTAAACCCTATCCAAATCAAATCCATATCAAAAGAACTAATTTCATTTTCTTTTCCAAAATCAGCATCAATATAACTATAACTAAAATTTTGAATATAAATAAATAATAAAACTGATAGGATCAAGTAATATAAAGCCATAAAAATTATATAACAAAAAATATAGTAAATAAAATTTTAGTATAAGGTTATATACTTGTTGCCATTATACAAAAGGTAGCCATATGTCAAATAGAACATAAATTACTTTTAAAAAATTTTAGTTTTAAAATAGGCTTCATTTATTAAAAAATTCATTAAAATACTATAATAAAAATTTATGTTTTGTCACATATCTATTTCTCTATATTTAGTAAGTACTATATTCATCATTACTAGCTATGAATAGAATTGAACCTTTACTTATAGGATTTAAACTCTTATTGTAGTGCACGTGGTTTTGGCCCTTTATCCTATGGTGATTTACCATAGGATAACACCACAAAGCGCAACCTAAACCCTTTTTGTGCCACGTGACAAATGCCACATGTCACATGCCACGTGTCCAAAGGAACGTGGTGTGGAACCCGAGGTTCAGGGCCTTGGGCCACTGAACAAAGGAACGGTGCCAAACTTCCAAGCGTGGAGCCAAGGAGTGATGGAACCGAACCATGGAGTAACTCCCGAGCATAAAGCCCAAGGAGCGAAGGGACAGGAGCCCGGAGCGACTTGGAATAGTCCTAGAGCAACCAACATCCCATTGTCAGGACTAGCACGCAAAATAGGGCCAAACGGAGTCTAGCACTATTTTGGCATATTGGTGGCCTAACGCGAGGACATGGGTACTCCACCAGTTAGCATGGAATGAAACTTGGGCTTAAACTCAAGCCAGATGCAGAACAAGGACAAGCATGCAAGCGGGAACTAGACTATGCATCTAGTTAGTTGGCCATGCCCAACCTACCCACTATCCCTATTATCCATACATTTGGAACCCCCCCACAACCCCGCCCCCCCCCCCCTCCCCCCCCCTCTTGAGGAACACACGCTTTGAGCTTTCACCCCAAGCGTCCCTTAGTATCAGGAGTTAGTCTCTGGGACAAGCTCAAAACTTACTAAATATGGAATATCCCTAGATTGTGAATTTTGACATGGGACGAACACCATTGTGTTTAGGACAATCTCTACATTCCGTAGATATGCCAAATAAGCAAATCTGGACACTTTCCATAAATAGCATTTGGGACCGAAATGAGACCAACACAAAGGGCATGATAGCGAGGGTGTTTTGGCAGACACGGTAAGCTATCATCTAGTGATATTGAGGGACCAATCTCAATATCGCGGGGGTTCTTGATACTAGCAAATGCAAGCCAATGACAGGAGTTTCTCAAACCAGGCCGAGTATGCTCAGCAAGAAACACATAGGGTTCCTACCTTATGTTTATCTGATCTAAGTACATGGTCATTGACCAGTTTCTCAACTAGCTCAAGTGGGAAACTGATAACAGGTCCAGCAATACTAACCTTCTGCCATCGTGGCAATAAGAAAAGAATATCCGAAAGGACTAGCCGACAGGTAACTTTCAATACCCGAAGTCACATTTGCAACACTCTCCCCCCTAGGGAAGATTGACATCCTCGTCGATGCACACTCGAGTCTAGAATACCGCCAAGGAAACAACTCTAAAAAATGTTCATGGTATTCACACTATCTGAGAAATGCACCAACTTAAATGAGTTAGGAGGCAACCTCTTTGTCTAACGCGGATGCGCTACCAGCTCAGACACCTTCTGGCCGTCGCCGACAAGGAAATGACCAACAAAGTTAGCCACCCTTGCTGCTCTGGGAGTCACCCAGCTTACAAAAGTGTGATACGCCCCTGCCCACAGGAATATAGAGAAAGAAGCCAAAAGCCCCAACCCTCATGAGCAAAGAAACCAAACCCGTCGGTAAGGTTTAGATAGACTATTGTAAACAGGTAGTTAGAGTTGTTTATATGGTCACGCCCTTTCAACGGAATAAGGAACATTGACAGAGAGGCGGGTTATGTGACCAATCGATAGTAGCTACCCCATGATTAGAGATTTCAGCATGCACACGAAGTGCCGAAGCCAGTCTACCCATTACTGGCCCAAACTCAAAGATCAATAAATAGACAATATCAAAGTCATTAGACAATGATATCTTAGAGTCTTAAGTATTAATAATGCTTAAATTAGAACACAAAAGTATTCCAAGTAAGTTATCATCCGATAAATTAGTATTATAGTACAGAAACCACCAAGATCATCAATTTTGGAAACATAGGATTGAATATCCAACAAAATTCAATAGCTAGTGTATCATCAAAGAAACTCAATGATGAAATATAACTACCAAAGATTGTAGATAGTATGCCAAACAACTTACAAAAGATAACTCAAAGAACACAAAGTATCATCGACTGGCAAGCAAAATGCTCGCGAATGTATCACCCGAAGAAAATAACATCCCAATCTATCATAACTAACTCGAGCAACAATTAACAGAACAGAATGAATGTTGCAAGACCAACAAACACTCATTCCTACCAACTATTGCACTAGCCAATTTGAATAAATCCTGGTCAATAATACCAAGAAACTAGAGTTGCTCAAGCAAGTGTCAGCAACATCCTATTGATGTCTAAAACCCAAGAGACCAATCCAAAGCAAACCACAAAGAACATGTGGTATTCCAAAAAGCCATAAGCCATCAAAGAGAATAATTAATTATCATGAAAGAATATCAATCATCCCACCAATGAAGAGATGCATAATCATTGTCGAAGAAACAATTGTAAGCCACAAATTTTTCCTTTCCACTTTGCCAGCTTACCTCGCCTATCCGTCCAACACTGCCTTGGCTTTTGCTAAGTTCCCTCGCCAAGGTTCTTGCCTATGGTACCAGCTCCTACTTGGTTTCAGCTACTCACTGCACGAGCAACAGAGTGTTAGCCATCCTTCCATGGATTCCCAAATCGCTCCCAATCCCCCTCCCCGGGTTAGACTGGACTTAAGGTTCGGCTACACTCCCCGCAAGCACAAGCAGCCAAGCACACCAAGCTTCCAGGTTCCTAACCTCCCTTGGTACCACAAGACTTGATCATGGGACCCTCTAAATCCCAAGTCTTGAGTGCAACACTTGCTTCGGGACGCCGGGGCGAAACACCGTGGCCTAGCGGCCCGGTATGGGTACCTCTCGCCCCCCACTTCCATCCCGAAGGAAGGCCCAAGACCCTAGGAAGGGCGAGGACCAATGAGCCGCATGGTACTCAAGTGGGGCACCACTTCACATGAGCCGGGAGCACCGCAATCGGTTTCCCTTTCGGGAGTGGGAGCTGCTCTTGAGCACTTCCTTGGATGGCCCCTCCGGCACCAACCAAGTCCATGCTCACTCCCACCCAAGGCCCCTCGGTCCCAGTCCCAACCTCAAGTCGGTTTGGAAGCCCAACTGGAGAGTCCCTTCAAAACTGGTTCCTGGACCTCACTATCCCTACTATACTTTTGGAACCCCCTGCAGCCCCCCCCCCCCTGGGGAGACGCACGCTTTGGGCTTTCACCCCTTGACCCGTATTAGTATTTGGACTTAGTCTCTGGCTCGATCTCGGACCCGATTTCGGATCCGACTTCGGATTCGGGTTCAGACTCGATCACGGACTCGATCTCGGACCCGATCTCGGACCCGACCTCGGACTCGACCTCGGACTCGGTCTTGGACCCGATTTCGGATCTCGGACTCCGTCTCGAACTCGGTCTCGAACTCGGACTCGAACTCGGTCCCTGAGTCGGTCTCGGACTCGATTCCGGACTCTATCTCGAACTCGGTCCTAGAGTCGGTCTTGGACTCGATCCTCGACTTGGTCCAATCCGATGAACTCTTTGTCATTTCGGTCAAGCTTTTGGGGATCCTTTAGCCTACGACATCTCGGGGAGTCGGTTCCTTACAACAATCTACCATCCCGAAGAATGGCAAATCATTCTATACCAACAATAATCAAGCAAAACCTTTGATAAGGATAATCAACTATCTTACATGATAGTTAATCATCACCAATGAATGCCAGATGTAAATACTAACTTCAACATCGAAGTTATGAGCTAGAATGCTTTCCCCAACAACTCCTAGCAAATGGCATATTGAGCATGAAATTCAAAGAACCAAAAGCTCAAAGAAGCCTATAGCCAAGTCATGCCTAGCAATGATCACGAGTCTCACATGAACTAACTTCAATGCTAAAGAAGAAATCATGGTATAACCCACAATATCCTTCACAATACATCCAGAAACTAAACTTCATAATGCAAAGCTAATGAAGAGTAGATTTGCATCAATCCAAAAACCAAACATAATGAAGTTATGCTCAACAAGTGATCACTAAACAATCCTCCATGAATCCATTTATAGCAAGACGTAACTCACTTTATAACAAGCTCAAGAAGAATCTGTAAGCTCCTGAGTTTGGACTTCTCGGGAGGTCACCCAGCCCAGTACTATTCAAACCCAAGGACGCTTAACCCCAAATATCCCAAGACCCTTAACCGATTGGAAAAGGGGGTGCACTCTTATTCATGGGCCCTTTCCCTCTATATTTGAACCCCATGAACCGTCTCTCAAGTCGTTCTCTTTGGTTGCTTACAATCCACCACGCTTCCCTGCAAGTTCACGCCCTCGTGAACGGAAGCTGAGAGCCGCAGCTCTCCCGAGAGCCCTGCTCTCTTGACACCCTACCCCTCGGGTCGAGCCCAGCGGGAGCAAACTGGACCAGCCAGATGTCAATCAACATGTGGTGTGATTCCCCTAGCCAACCAACAGAGTCGGACCCGAGACCCTCTCTGATACCAAATGTAAGCTCCTGAGTTTGGACTTCTCGGGAGGTCACCCAGCCCAGTACTATTCAAACCCAAGGACGCTTAACCCCAAATATCCCAAGACCCTTAACCGATTGGAAAAGGGGGTGCACTCTTATTCATGGGCCCTTTCCCTCTATATTTGAACCCCATGAACCGTCTCTCAAGTCGTTCTCTTTGGTTGCTTACAATCCACTTGCCAAAGGAATCCCAATGGAAATGGGAATGGCATAGCCTAAGCTGCAGAGCATGCAGTTGGAGTGTGGTGACCCAGATAATGATGGAGGTGTGAAAGCACCAAGCAATGAGTTGTAGGACTTGACAACTATGAGGCAACTAAGCAAGAGGTGTAAAATAACTGGTTAAACAGGTAGAAGGTAGCTACCCAAGACTTCTTAATAGCATAAGGAAGTTGGACATACCCTTACGGGGGATAAGTTGCTTGTGTTGCGATATAGTAAGTCAATGTCATAAAAGGAAATACTCATTTTCAAGAAAGCCATCATTGGGACACCCGGACACTCTAGAACACCAGAAGGTGGTGTTTGATGTCGCGAGGGCAATGGATAAAGCCCAAGGGACTAAGTCCCTAGCGAATGATGGATAGAAGGTGCTATCCAAATGTCCAAGGTTGCAGAGACAGGAGAGGACTGTCTACCCGAGTTGGACAAAGCCAAAAATGGAATTTTGGCAAGGCTAGTGATGGGCATGTAAAGGCCCATAAGCAACAATGTAATCCCAGTGTGTGGGATTATAAGGTGAGCATACCCGGATTGAGGAACCACTCCCTAGGCTATGGGGTAGGTTCATCCCTAAGAATACTTGCTAAAGCGTGATAGAAAGTGCAAAGCTATCCTCCTGGTCTGGAGGAGAATGACCAAAGGAAAGGTGTGAAGCCAAAAAGCAAGAAGTAAGGGGATAGAACCGTACCATAGGAATCAAAGGGCATAACCAAGGTTGGTTATGCCAGCTGGGAGTGGAGAATCAAGTGGGGGCTCGAGGGTGTTGCCGCTAGCAACCGTGATGCCATGGAGAGTCTAAAATATGGAATTATCCATGTTAGACTATGTGGCATTTTGAAGGCTTGCAAAAAGGGAGGCCTTAGCAAGCTGACGGACAGAGTTCCTTCAAGGTTCCCAAAGACGATTCTAGGTAGCTTAGTACCTAGAAAGGCCAAGTGTAAATGGTTCATGGAACGCGCGAAATCAGAGTGGTGCAGCAGAAGCGTGGTCTTGAAGCTTGCCATGAGGCAAGGCTATCAAGGTTAGGGAAGTAGTTCCCGAGTGTTCAAAGAGAGGGCTTTGAACGAAAGTCGATGGTCAAGGACTTTCACGCTTATGCAGGAACCATGTTACAGTGGTCGGAGGACTTGCCAAGCGAGATTGGCACGTCGGGGGAACAAATACCCTAGTTGAAGGTGATAACTTCAAAAAGGGTGGGCCATGGGGCCGAGCATGGAGGAGTCCATGCATGATCACAAACATGTCAAGTGAGAGGACTTGGCAGTGTGGAGGAACTAGGTTCCTAAGCTGTGATCTATAGCGCGCTTTAAAAATAAGTTGGTGCACCGGCGTGGGGAGTCACGCCAGGCATCTTGTGTGATGCCGTCCGTAGATGCATATACGGAGGTTGGGTTCGAGTCCCGACCCTCTAGTGCTTGGGTTCGAGTCCCAAATCACTAGGGCGTGGTGATGGTTTGGAATATGAGGACACTCATATTTCGGTGGTCATGGACTCTCAGTGGGGAGACTGGTTTGGGCACACCGCCAAGCGAGGGATGCCTCGGAGTCGTGATGCACGGTTAGATTGCTTAGTGTGAAAGCTCGGCATATCTAACTTGAACGCTTTGGTGCAAGTGGCACCAAGGACGTGGTGAGTGAGATGGGGACACCTAATCTCAGTTGCTATGGACCCTTGGCCGGAAGGGCTGGCTTGGGCGCACCGCCAAGTGTGGGGGATGCCCCCGGGGTCGTAGTTAACAAGTTAAAGGTCTGGAAGACCTAGTACCTATTGGCAAACCTGTTAAGGTGCCGAGGTGAGATCACTAGGTGATCTTGTGGCTAAATAAGGACAAGGTCCTTGTTTGGGTTAAGGAATAAGGTTCCTAGTTCAAAGTGTTGATTTGAACTATTGATGATGGTGTGGCTTGGTCAAGGTGACCAAGTGGGAAAAGCACCTTAGGGAAATGAGCTATGACATCGCGATGGCATAGTGTGTCCAAGGAAAGTAGTCTCTAAAGAGACCCATGAGAGGGTCACAAAGTTGGGCCGAGGATAGAGCCCACAGCAGAAGATGCTAAAAGAGACTTACTAGGGGTGAACACCCTAGTCTTGGCAAAGCAGAGCCTTTGCTATGGAATCAAAAGAATACCTCAAGGAGGGAGGTAGAGATTCGATGTTGCTCGGTGCAACAATCAACGGATAGGAGCAAAAGATGAGTGGCCAAGATAGGGCCGTGGAATCCCTTGGAAGGAATCCAAGTAACAAAGTTAGGCGAGGAACACTAATGTGTTGGATGCTAACAAGTTGCGGGAAAGGAAGTGTGTTTCCAAGGGGGGATTCCGAATTGCTCCGATTTGGCGAAAGTGGAAGCTCCACGGGAGGGAGCGGTAAGGTAGCCAAATGATAGGGCCATGAACAGCCCTAGCACAAAGTATGATAATTGGAACTTTGGCACGAAATAGAAGAGAGGATGATGGTGCCCTCGAGTAGAGAACTTCCTAGGATGGGAAGTGGAGTTGCACAAAAGGTGCAAGGCAAGGTGTCGGAGACACCTAAGAAATTGACTCCAAGAAGTCAAAATTCAAAGTTCCAAAGTGCAAAGGTTATATCGATGGAAATTAAGACTACTCGAGAAGGAGTAGTGGGATTGACTTAGAGAAGGGTCTCTAAGAGGTTTAGCGAGAACTAAACCAATAAAAGGAGAGAACCATTACATGTGGTCCAATCAGTCTCTAAGTTGGAGAGACTACGCTCCTTAAAGGATGGACAAGGCATGGTGAGCCTTTGATGTCAAACCATAGACAAAGATTGGCTAGGTGCCAAGGATGGAAATGGTAACACGTGTGGGTGTCACTTTAGAAAAGGGTTTACCGTTCGATGAGGACATCGAACTTCGTCTATGGGTGGTGGAGTTGTGAGACACAAAATCCCTAGGCCCCAAAGTGGAGCTGGAAGGGCGCCACATGGTAGTGGCCGAAGCGAGAGCCAAACGAGCGTAACACGTTTGGACCAAAAGCTCCGACTTGAAAAGTCAAGAGCGGGAGTGGAACTCCCAACGAAGTGCTCGAGGAACGAGCACGAAGCGAGCAAAAGGCGAGACTCCAAAAAGGGACCCAAAAGGACCAACACATGACACGTGGGAGTGTCCGAGATGGACTCGACTTGGAGTCCAAAGTGGAGTCCGAGATGGACCCGAGTTGGAGTCCGAAGTGGAGTCCAAGATGGACCCGAGATGGAGTCCGAGATGGAGTCCGAGATGGAGTCCGAGGTGGACCCGAGATGGACCCGAAATGGAGTCCGAGATGGAGTCCGAGATGGAGTCCGAGATGGAGTCCGAGATGGACCCGAGATGGACCCGAGATGGAGTCCGAGATGGAGTCCGAGATGGAGTCCGAGATGGAGTCCGAAGTCGAGACCGAGACCGGGACCGAGACCGGGACCGAGACCGAGACCGAGACCGAGATCGGGACCGAGCCCGAGCCCGAGTCCGAGTCTGAATCCGAGTCCGAGTCCGAGTCCGAGTCCGAGTCCGAGTCCGAGTCCGAGTCCGGAGCCTGAGAGGGTGAAAGCCCAAAGCGTTCGTCTCCCAGACCCTGGGGGGTTTGGTGAGCCCCAAAAGTATAGTAAGGGGGAGGACTGCAGTGGAGCCAGTTTGGCCAGGAAAGGCCAGTTTGGCCCAGGAAGGCCGGACCCAGTGTTGGGTGATGAGCTGCCCACTGGGAAGTCCAAGACTAGAGTGAACACGGACCGACAAGCGGGGTAGCTTGGTGAAGTGTTCAAGAGCCGGCTCTAGTTCCCCCGGGAGATCGACTGGCCGATGCTCCCAGTCCAAGTGTGGGTGGCACTACCTACTTGGATACCAGGCGTGGCTCAATGGAACCTCGCTCTAAGCCCATGGCTAGAGCACCTAAAGGCGATAGGTGGGGAGAGTACCCAGGTGGCTCGCGTAAGGCCACGGTGTTCCGAAATGTTGTCCCAAAGGCCCAGACTGTGGAAAGGAAGAGGAGCAGTCCTCTGGGGTAGCGACCAAGGACACAGTCATATGGTGAGGAAGTCCCAGAGGACCGTGGGACTTAGTGGTCGGGCCTGTGGGCCTCGATCCAGTGGCAGTGTTGGCAAACACGGCCAGGGGCAGAAAGGGACTTGGTAGGAACTGTCAAAGGGACTTTGGGGAAGGCGATTCCCTAGGTCTGTGGGCATCCTAAGGATGCTAAAGAGTGGATCTAGGATGACCACTCGTGGACACATGGCCCAGTCTTGGAGAGACGAGGTGGTGATGCAAGTGGTGTTGGACCACTAGTGCAGCAAAGGTGAATGGGCCTGGCCTTAGCGTAACGGGCCGAGATGTCAGTGGTACCTTTGGGTGTCGGTCTTGGGACCGGACACGTGGAGCACTTGGACCAGGTGCAAGTGTTGAGTGGCAGGGATGCCATTCTTGGGGCTAGCAAGTCCCAAGTCCTGAATTGGACTGATGGAGGTTGTGAATAAGACTCCTCCAAGTGGTCAAAGGTGTGGTTAAGTGACTAAAGTAGAATGGAAAATTTAGTCGCTTACAGAATCATCAATGATCGATATATCCTAATGCAAATCCAACAAGGGACCAACATCTTCAATATCGATCACTAACTCTTCTTCTTGTAAAGTTAGCATAGTCCAGGGCTAAATCACTTTTCAAGGAAAAACTCAAAGCTCACCCCTACTAAATAATCTTGTTTAGAACACAACTAATTCAATTTGCCACTCAGTTCATTTGAACATTAATACAGTTGTTAACTAGCAAATACACGAATGCCAATAACACAAAGCCATAGCTAAATCATCAACACTATTTTTTCATTAAGACTAATGAAAGTTAATGTTAATCCTAAGGAGAAACATCTCATCTCACTTAAATCTTAACATCAATAATGTCAACGACAAAGCAATACTTCAATGCCATCAACACCATAACAAAGCTAGAAGAAAACAAGAGTGAATCACCACTCAAAACCCTTTAGCAACCAAGTTAACCAAAGTTAAAGATACTTTAGTCAGTATCTGAGACTAATCCTTCAGCAAAACTCAGTTACAGATAACACTTCCTCAAGGAGTGAATCACCACATCCAAGACTCAATGAAATCCAACACCACGAACTAAACACAACCAAATGATATTGATAGAAGTAGAGTCGACATGCCAACATGGAAAACCCATGTAAGTCTAACGACACGATCCTCCACAACACCATTCGGTAAAGTAAACCCATCACTGATAAATCTTCATCGAGTGAAGCAAGTGTCAACAGTCCTCAACTAAGTTTACAAGTAATCATTAGTTGCAAAGCAACCAACAATCACCCTTCAACTTGCCTTCACAAGACCTAACACTAAACTCATGTCATCAAGTCTCATCCAACATAAACATAATACCTCAAATATGAGATAAAGGTTTATGGACAAACATAACAAAATGACCACTTGAATCCAACTCAACCCCAATAAACTCACTAATGCATTTAGCCACTAACTCTAAGTATGCCTTGAAGAGGCTAGCTATGCATGATCAACACTTAGTCGAAATTAAAGTGATGACCATGAGATGGATCTATATCGGTACACAACCTCTTTATAGACAAAGCTATAGTATGGGTACCAACATCTCAACTTTAAATAACTAAGTTGGACATCACCATCCTCAGCCAAGGCACAGGGCTACCAAAACCAAGTCAAGATCAGTGAGAGCTCACTACTCTCATAGAGTATAATGAAATGCAAGGTGTAACTTGCCACCAAGCATAATACTACAGAAGAAAAGTACAAGGGTCACCTTTCTTAGAAAAGTGTAACGACCACTTTTCTACACCAACTCCAAACTCTATCCAACTCAATTGCTTTAGCCCCAAAAGTCAGCATCCTTTTCAAGTTGCATCATACAAACTATTTACTAAAGTTTAGGCTAACTGAAATCAACTCCAACCCTTTCACTAGTTTGTATTGGCTTACAAAAATAGAATGGTTTTTGGGCAAAGTGATTAACAGATTAGCCATTGGAAAAGTTTAAGAAAATTTGTGGAAAATTTCTATCCTAGAGAAAGAATGACTCTCAGTCTAGAAATACAAACTTCCAAAACTTAACCAACTTCCTCCTACTAACAACTTCACATAGGTTCACCTCAACACAAATTCTCATAACCCATAGCGTGCTTAAACTCCGAACATCTTTTTGCCCATATATCCGACATTCAACACTGATATCTGCAAAATGCAAAATGAACATCTAAAGCTTGATCATGAAGACTATATCTTCGGACATCTATATTGCACCAACACTTTTCTTCAACACTTTCAAGATCCAATGTGAAGCCAAAACACTAACAAGAAAAATGACATGAAAAATCAAGCTTTAAGGAAAATCCTCATCACTTGAAATAATAATACCACTTCCACTAACACAAGTGCTAGTGATGTTAATGCCTCAAACCTCACACCTTTTCCATCCAGCAATTTACTCCAAATGCTAACAGATCAACTAACAAGTTATAGCAAATGAATGCTATAACCTTTTTCAACACCTTATGAGAAAACCCTCAAGGAAACAAGGAATCAACTTAAGCTTAGCATAATGGACCACCATTGAGAATCCAGTCAAAGCTACTACAATGCTACTTCATGTAAGTAGACTAGCTTCACCATTAACCACTTTGGGGTTGATCATCGTTTATCCAAGCAACTTCGTAAACACATTGCTCATTATCATATGGATATGATATAAATATCACAATGACTTGATCATCAATTGAGCAACATCATGAGCAACACCCATATAATTACTTCAAAGGTTTATGTGATTATCAAGTGTCAACTCGATTCGACAAAATGCAATATAAATGCCACACTCCACCGATAGAGACTTACAACACCCAACACCACTAACTTTTTGTTCACAACACGGATAAGCTCATGCCACTCTCTTTCCGACCAAACTTAAAACTAATCCAACACCAAGATACTCAAGGAGCAATAACAAGATTCCTCGGAAAAGAATTGAGCATTGCAACCCAAATCTTCTAATAGCAAGTCTAAACAAAAATGGTATAACACTTCACCGCTATCCATCCCATGACTCACCACTTGTAAGATCACCATAACCAATGCATCAAGGTAGGGACTCTTGATTGCATATTGTGAACACAAGCAATGAATCACATTTCGTTGCAAATCATATCTCCAAAGAGAGAAAATGATTTACGTGTTTGATCCTCCATCCCTAATAACTCTCTTTTTGGTCTCATCTTTGACTAAACCTTAAGCTTGCTTTTGCACTTCCTTCAGTCCAATCCAAGAAAATTTTATGAGAGAGCATAGCAATGACTACCTGAACCAATAGACTAATCCCTACAATCTTGATTGATCCACTTGTAATCATGCCTAAGAAGGATCCACTAGTGTCGTGCTAAACAGCTACGGACTAGCCTATTTGCCACTCATAGCAAACCCAATGAAGGTTTATTTTCACCCATGGTACATGGAACAATTCACGGAACCATTGGACCAACTCATGGAACCACTACTAGGCTAACATTAATCCTGCTAACTCAAAGTGTAATCTTGAGTTGCAAATGTACCTCACTTACGAGCCCAAGCTCAAACTCGTGTAAAATGGTACACCTCAATCCTTCTTATGAGCCCAAGAGCAAGCTCATATAATATGATACAACAAGGTAACCAAATCCATACCCAAGGAACGATTGCGAAGCCTTTGCACCCAAACGTGTACCCACTTGGATCATCGTTTTCATCTCTACGTATGCAACGAGACTAGTTGCCCAATCTCATTGGATAGTACTCGCTAAGACTCATCCTCTGATACCAAATGTAGCGCACGTGGTTTTGACCCTTTATCCTATGGTGATTTACCATAGGATAACACCACGAAGCGGAACCTAAACCCTCTTTGTGCCACGTGATAGATGCCACGTGTCCAAAGGAACATGGTGCGGAACCCAAGGTTCAAGGCCTTGGGCCACTGAATGAAGGAACGGTGCCAAACTTCCAAGCGTGAAGCCAATGAGTGATGGAACCGAACCATGGAGCAACTCCTGAGCATAAAGCCCAAGGAGCAAAGGGACAGAAGCCCGGAGCAACTTGGAACAGTCCTAGAGTAACCAGCATCCCAATGCCAGGACCAATACGCAAAACAGAGCCAAACGGAGTTTGGCGCTATTTCGGCATACTAGTGGCCTAATGCGAGGACATGGGTACTCCACCAGCTAGCATGGAATGGAACTTAAGCTTAGACTCAAGCCGGACGCAAAACAAGGACAGGCACACAAGCGGGAGCTAGACTATGCCTCTAGTTGGTCGGCCATGCCTGACCTACCCACTATCCCTACTATACATTTGGAACCCCCCACAGCCCAAGCCTCCCTTAGTATCAGGAGTTAGTCTTTAGGACAAGCTCAAAACTTACTAAATATAGAATGTCCCTAAATTGCGAATTTGGATACGGGACGAACACCATTGTGTTCAGGACGATCTCTACATTCCGTAGATATGCCAAATGAGCAAATCTGGACACTTCCATAAATAGCATTTGAGACCGAAATGAGACCAACGCAAAGGGCATGATAGCGAGGGTGTTTTGGCAGACACGGTAAGCTATCATCTAGTGATATTGAGGGACCAATCTCAATATTGCAAGGGTTCTTAATACTAGCAAGTGCAAGCCAATGACAGGAGTTTCTCAAACCAGGCCGAGTATGCTCAGCAAGAAACATATAGGGTTCCTACCTTATGTTTATCCGATCTAAGTACACGGTCATTGACCAGTTTCTCAACTAGCTCAAGTGGGAAATTAATAACGGGTCCAGCAATACCGACCTCCTGTCATCGTGGCAGTAAGGAAAGAATATCCGAAAGGACTAGCCGATGGGTAACTTTCGAAACCCGAAGTCACATTCGCAACACTTATGCACAAAAATGAATTAACATGAATTGATACTTAGATTAAGTTTTTGGATTAACTTTCAAAGCCCCTATAAAATTATAAACTGTTCAATCTTTCTTCTCCAATATTTTATTAGTAATTTCATCATTTCCCCTTCTCTTGATTATGAGCTCCTGACAATTTGAATATTTTTATATTAGTGGGTTCTTTGGGTCCTCTTTTTTAGCTCTAGTTAGATTTTGATACTCTATGAAAGTTATATCAAACATTGGAGCAATCTAATATGGCATTTGAGTTGTAACTATAGCAAATTATTCAATACTAACAATAGTAATTTTGTTCAAAGTTAAAGATTGGTATGCTGGAAAAGATTGATGGCATGTGATCTTAGGGACTCAGTCTCGGACTCGGTCTCGGACTTCATCTTGGACTCAATCTCTGACCCAACCTCAAACTCAGTCTTGGGCTCAGTCTCGAACCTGATCTTGGATCTTGAACTCGGTCTCAGAGTCGATCTTGAACTCAATCTCGAACTTGGTTTCATCTGATGAACTCTTTATCATTCTGGTCATGGTTTCAGGGATTCTTTAGCCTACGACACCTTGGAGAGTTGGTTCCTTATAAGAACAAAAAAAGAGGCATCTTAGTGAAAAGAGATCTAATTACCTCATATAAGAAATCAATCAGTCATATTGCATGGTGATTCAATATCTAGCTTGATTAAGGAAGACATAGAAAGATTGAGTTCAGGATCGAACCCAAGACTGAGTTTAAATATTAATATAGGTTGTGATGTGAAAACAATCGTCCCACAAAGGGGGGAAGGTTTTTGCAAAGGGTTCCAAAAGTATAATAAGGATAGTGAGGTCCAAGAAATAATTTTGAAGAAACTCTCCAACAAATTATTTTATCCATATTTTTAACTGGATGTTAATAAACTATTAAACAATGCTTCTAAACTAACTTAATGTTGAAATTAGGGGCTTGCTGCCTTGTGTGGGAGTGAGCATGGACTCAAGTGCTACCATAGAGGCCACCCAAGTAAGCATTTAAGAGCAACTCCCACTCCTAAAAGGGAAACCAACTACAATACTTCTAGCTCATATGAAATAGTGCCCCACTAAGTATTTTATGACTCATTAGTCCTTACTCTTTCCTAGGGGTTTAGACTTTCCCTTTGGGATGGAATTGGGGGAGTAAGGGTACCCATACTAAGCTGTTAAGCCATGGTGTTTTCCCTTGGAGTCCTAAAGCAAGTGATGCATCCAAAGCTTAGGATTTAGAGAGTTTAATGATTAAGTTTAATTGTATAAAAGGATGTTAGAAACTTGGAGGCTTAGTGTGTTTGGATGCTTGTGTTTGCGGGGGTCTAGTCAAATCTTAAGTTCAATCTAACTCGAGGAACGGGATTAAGAGAGAATTTAAGAATCTATGGATGGATGGCTAACACTCCATTGCTCATCTAGTGAATTTTTGAAATCAAGTAGACCAAATAGGAGCTGGTACAATAAGTGAGAACTTTGGTGAGGGAATTTAACTAAAGCCAAGGAAGTGGTAGTTGGATAGACGAGGTAAGCTGGCAAATTAGAAAAAAGAAATTTATAGCTTACAATTTGGTATCGAAGCCTTTTCCTTAGTTTTAGTGAAGGATATAGGCAGATTGCTAGGAGATGGCTAATGCAAGGCGTAAGAGAACTAAGGCGGAGATAGAACCTCCTTTGGAGCTAGAGTCTTCGGTCGAACAAGAAGCTATAAATGAGGAATCCTTGCATAAGGAGGACTCTAATGAGAAAACTTCTAAATAGGAGTCCAGTGGTGAAGTTCAATCGTCAAAGGCTCAATTAAACATTTTAGAATGACAATTAGCATAAACCAATGCCCTTCTAGAGACCCTTACATGCAAGTTAAAGCATGATAAGAAGTGGAAAAAAAGGCAAAACACTACAGATGCTGGCAATGTAAAAAGCATGGACCCTTTGCCAAGAACTGAGGTGGAATCAAACAAAGTCAAACAAACCAAAGTGGAATCAGTCGTTCAAGCAATTCGTAAGTACAAACCAAAGCCCCCACCAATCTTCAAGGTACTAAATGACTATAAAGTGATGGAGGATTGGTTTTATAATATGGAGGATTACTTCTGAATATTGTGGTTACCGAGCTTGGAGAAGGTCCCATACTTGGCAGATAATGCTAAGTCTTGGTGAAGAATAATAGAGCCCAACGAAAAATCGATAGCCACTTGGGAAATGATAAAGGCAAGGATCCACATAACTTCAAGGATGAGCTAAAGCAAACAACAACCATTCAAAAGTATGTGAATGTGTTTATGGCGAAAAGGGTCCTTATCATAGACATAGGTGATATGAATGCATTCTATGCCTTTATACTAGGCTTACAGACTTAGGCTTAAGGCGAAGTGATGCGTTGAAACCCAATCAACTACAAGAAAGCACTGGATGTAGCTATTAAGGTGCATTTCAATAATAACTCGCAAAAAAGGAACACAATGGGGTTGGGATCCACATTTAGCAAAGGAGTTAAACAAGAAGAACATATGGCAAAGGGAAATTCAAAAAGATTTTCTCTAAGAATGAGTCTTTAAGGTTTCAGAAAGGTAGATTTAGTGGCCAGCGAGCAAGTATGTGAGGAGTCAAGCAAACTAAAGACAAATCTACTAATAAAAAGGCCAAGTCTAGTAGTAGTGTGGAAATAATATATGCTTCAATTGTGGTGAAGTGGAACATTTTTTGAGAGAATATCCCTACATAAAAAAGGTCAGAGGCAATATGGCCATTAAGTTGGGTGAAATTTAAATTGAGGTATGTGATTTAGTCTTTAGCTCAAAATTATTCATTACACAAGCAACTTTTGTTAGGGCGTGGCCACCAAGAGTGAGAGAGAGAGAGGGAATATTTTGGTCCTCAAAATATTCCCCATCTTCCTTGTATAAAACCCTTGCCTCACAAGGGCAAAGGGGGGCATTTTGTGGAGAGCAGTGAAGCATTTCTTGTGTTTGAGCGAGCGTTAGGGGAAGCGCCCCTCCTTCCCTCAACAAATGGTGAACCCGGTGTGACATGTAGCACTTTTTGAAGCGTCATTTCTCTCTTTTTCTTTTGGCCGTAGACTTTGGGAAGGAATTCCTTGTTCATCTTGTGGTCATTTTCTTTGATCTTGGGTGTGTTGGATAGGTCTGGAGCTCCTCTTTCTAGCAAGGTATGGCGCTCATCAAGCCGTGCAGTATTTGAAGGGATACAACATTTCTTGGCTCGCTTGGATGAACATTTTGGGGGTTTTCACTTTTTCGCCTGGATCCTCGGCCGAATTTCTCAAGGTAGTGCATTTGGGCTTGTAAATCTGGCCTAGATCTATGAGTAGTGGTAATTCTTGGCACTAGATTTGGGCGAATTGACGGCATGCAAAAGGATTTTCTTCTCTGGCTAGATTGGGTCATCTTTGTAGTAGGAATTCGTGCTCCTCCAGGCTTTGTTTTGGATGCCATTTGTTTCTAGAGGTGCTCCTAGTCCTATGCTTTCCAAAAATATCAACGGCACCTTAGTATCGATCTACACCAGTGACATGCACATGTTTTTCCACAATGTTGGCGTTCCAGGCTACCTCTTCATGGATTTCGGGGAATATTGAGGCGGCTTCTTCCCAAATTCTTATGATAGAAGGTAGATGGGGCTGAGCTCTTTCCAACGAGCCCACCAACAATCAAAATGGGGAAGGATCGAGTCCAGAGGACTCATTTTTCTCTTTTGGGCTAAACTTTGTTAGGAGTTCCTTGGGAGTGAAGCAATCTTCAAAGAACAGGTAACCGTAGGAACAGGAACAGGAGGAGCAAGAACAAGAGTCAGCGTAGGAACAGGCGCTTCGACAAGAGTTGGTGTTGGAATGAGCGCAGGGGTAGGAGCGAGAGCAAGGGTTACCGGTTATAGGTTACAGGTTACAGGTTACAGGTCCCTAGTTATTGGTTACGGGTTACTGGTTACCGGTCACTCCAACGGGTACTCCAGCAAGTACTCCAACAGCTGCTCTAGTGGCTGCTCCAGCGGCTACTCCAGCAGCTACTCCGACGGTTACCCTACGGGTCAATGGTTACGCGTGTTTAAGGCCTACGTCTCCTTCCATTTCGACCCTTATTTCTCTTCGTCACAAGCATTTTGGGCAACTTTGAGCAGCTTGGGCACTAGCCTACAGTCATCTTGCTCCTACCAACCCAGTTGCCTTGACCGGGCATTTGCAGTGTTCAGGGTATTTGATGCTAGTACAAACTAGACGTACTACAAATTGGCACCCTTTTACCATACCTCAAGGCCCTAAGGTAGGGAGTAAACTTTCCAACATTCAAAGGCAGCTTAGATACGACACTGCCCCTTCTCTGGCCGAGTCTTCTTCATCCTCGGCAGATTCCAGTGACTTAAATCTACGAGCTATGGCGCAGCCACCTTTAGCTCGACCCCAGTTCCATGTTTTGCAGAAGGAGAGTGATCTGCTGACCTTCTCGGGTGTTGGAACAGTAATTGATCACCAGCAGTTTGCTGAACCATTCGAGGATGGCGACCTCCTTCTACTCACGGAGTTCACGCCACCTTTGAAGTTCTCCCCTCGCTGGACCGGCCCCTACTTTGTCCAGCGACACATTGGAGGTGGAGCATATGTGCTAGTTGATGCTGATGGACGTGAGCTCCCACACACTCACAATCACTCTCATCTCAAACGTTTCATCCGGTGAGGCGTTCCTCTTCTCTTCTTTTTCTTTTTCTTTTTCTTCCTTTCTTTCACTTTACTGTCATGGCTACTTTTCTTACTTTCAGAGGGTTTTTCTCCATTGGACCATGGCTCATGCCTCGGATTTCGCACTCAGGATGCATTGCCGTTTGTATGGAGGTTCCTCGCTTGGCCCGGTCTATGTTCCAGGTTCTTTGGCCCTTCCCTTACCATTACTACACCCCACACATTCCCCTCACTCATTCCATATCATCTACACTCACAGTTCCATCACCAATCACTTCCAGCAGTGTTGCTTGCACTTATCTCTAGATGCCCGTCTTGCATCTTTCATTCTTTCACTATCATTCACATCTCCGCTTGAAGTCACGTTTACACCATACCATGGACACACATACGTGCACTAGCAGCAAAAGACACCACCTCATTTGGACGTGCCATTTCTGAGATGTCCTTACGACCATTTGCCGACGACGCACTAGCTTTTTTGGAGCGACTTTCTTCCAACCAGGTGAACTTGTTCACTCAAGGCACCTAGGTGGATCTTTAGGCGAGGCCACAGAAGCCGAAGCCACTTTCTTCTGCTCCAGCACTCAGTGGACACATGCCACCTCCCTTTATTGGCAACCCAGTGACTATGCCATCTTTTTCAACTACTGACTTCTTCAGTCTGACACATCAGACTGGCCACCTTCTCAGAGTGCCACCACCATCTCGGCGCTCCACCATATCACTCCACCATATCGGTGCTGGAGCTGGCGCCGGGGTAGGAGCGAGAGCAGGGGTCACCAGTTATAAGTTACAGGTCCCCAATTACTGGTTACTAGTTACTGGTTACTGGTTACTGGCTACTCCGAGTGGTCAGCGTTTACTCTACGGGCCAATGGTTATCAATGGCTACCACTTCAAAGGGCCACCACCATCTCAGCACTCCACCATATTACTCCATCTTTCATCATTTCCACACTTACCACCCTTGGGCAATGCATCCCCTCTTTTACCTCTCTTTCTTTCTCAATTTTGGCCAATCTTTGGAGCATACTGGAAGTCATCAAGAGGTTGTATTTGCATATTACACTTTCCTAAGCCGAAATCCAGGTACAGGTTAAGTTCTTTGGGTACTCACACTTTTTTTTCCTCTATTTTCCTCCTCTTTTCACACTTTTTCTTCAACTTTAGAGTCCAGTTTGACTATAGGGTTTCCCACCGGGTTTTCCTCTTTGTCTCCAAACTTCTCACCTACCTTTTTTCTCTCTTTTCCACTTTGTTTTCTAGAGTTTCTATTTCACGCAGCTACCAGCACTTGGCATCAGTAGCAGAGGTACACTCCACACTCTTCGGAGGGTTCTCGCGTGTCTGGAACTAGTGCAATCCACCGTGGTCGCATGTTAGGGTGTGGCCACCAAGAGTGAGAGAGAGAGAGGGAATATTCTGGTCCTCAAAATATTCCCCATCTTCCTTGTATAAAACCCTTGCCTCACAAGGGCAAGGGGGGGGGGGGGGGGCGCCCCTCCTTCCCCCAACACTTTGGTAGAGAATTATTCATAACATCTACTAGCCCTCCGAGGGAAGTTCAAAGGTAACTTTGTTAAAATCCTTATTGACATGAGTGTTTCAGATAATTTTGTGGTTGCAAACATAATCTGGCAAGTCAAATTAATGATGCAATGGTTGGGTGAACCAAAGACTATAAAGTTTATATAAACGACTAAATTTTCCATTCTACTTTAGTCATTTAACCATATTTTTTATCGAGTCTCGCTCACCACCTCCATAAGTTCTATTCTTGACTTGGGACATGCTAGCCCCATGAATGGCATCTATACCACTTAACCTTTGTATTTGGTCTAAGTGCTCCATGTGTCCGATCCCATGACTGACACCCTAAAGATACTACTGACATATCATCCTATTATGTTAAAGCCATGTCCATTTACCCTTGTCTCATTAGTACCCATGCCATAGTCCCATCTTTCAAAAACTAGGACATCTGTCCATAAGTGGTCATCCTAGAACCACTCCTTAACATTCCCCAACATCCCTTTTTTGGTCCAAACTAAATCCCTTTTAGTCCTCAATTGTATCAGCCAACATTGTCACTAGGTCAAGGGCCCAACCCCTACGTCCTATTGACCTCTGGGACTTCCTACCACATGATCACATCCTTGGTCACTACATAAGAGGATTGTTTCTCTTCCTTTCCATAGTCTGGGACTTTGGGATAACATTTCAAAACACTGTGGCCCTACACAAGCTTTGTGGGTACTCTCCCCACCTTTTGACTTTAGGTGCTCTAGCCATGTGGCTAGAGCGAGGTTCTGATGAGCCATGCCAAATATCCAAGTTGATAGTGCAATTCACACTTATATTGGGAGCATTAACCATTTGATCTCCTTGGGAAGCTAGAGTTGGCTCTTGAACACTTCACCAAGCTGCTCTGCTTGTCTGTCCATATTCACTCTAACTTTGGACTCCTCAGTGATTATATCATCACCCAACAAGTGGGTATAACCTTTCTTGGTTACACTAGCCTTTTCTGGCCAAACTGGCCCCATTTGAGTCCTCTCTCTACTATATTTTTTAGCTCACCAAACCCCCCATGGTCTGGGAGATGATCACTTTAGGTTTTCACCTTTAGACTCAGATTCAGACTCAAACTCAAACTCGGACTCGGTTTTAGTTTCAATCTTAGTTTAGGGTCCATTGGCTCCATTAGAGTCCTCCCCCTACTATACTTTTGGAGCTCACCAAACCCCCCAAGATCTGGGAGATGATCACTTTGGGTTTTTACCCTCAAACTCAAACTCAAACTCAGACTCAAACTCAGACTCGAACTCAGACTCGAACTCGAATTCAGACTCGGACTCGGATTTAGACTCGGACTCGAACTTGAACTCAGACTCGGACTTGGACTCGGTCTTGGACTCGGTCTCGGACTTGGTCTTGAACTTGGACTCGGTCTTGGACTCAGTCTTAGACTTGGTCTTGGACTCAGTCTTAGTCTCAGTCTTAGTCGCGGTCTTGGTTTTGGTCTTAGTCTTGGTCTCGGTTTGTTTCTCGGCCTTGACCTTAGAGTCCATCTCAAGTCCATCTTGGACTCAACCTTAGACTCCATCTTGAGTCCATCTCAAACTCTATTTTAGGTCCATGTTAGACTCCATCTTGGGTCCATTATGGACTCTACCTTGGGTCCATCTTGGACTCCATTTCGGGTCCATTTTGGACTCCATCTTAGGTCCATCTCGAACTCTATCTTGGGTCTATCTTGGGTCCTTCTTGGATCCATATCATACTCCATCTTGGACTCCTTCTTGACTTCGACAAGCAAGAGTCAAAGTAGGGATATAGAAAGTAAACATGGATTTCACCATGTTGGACATGGCAAGATTTGACACAATCTTTGGGATAAATTGATTCAATCAATTTGTGATAGCCCTGCATGAACAAGGTAAAAATGTGATGGTACTAGCCAATACCTGAGGAGAACAATCCAAGGTAGAGGCCTAAGATCTAAAGGTAGGGCAATGTAAGGCCAAAAACTCCTACTTGAACTTGCTGTCCATGAGAGGACAACTCACTAAAGGAATTAATGTAGCATTTTTGTGCTTACTCTTAGTAAGGAGTGATAAAAAGATGGGAATACAAAAAGTACCTTTAGTGATTTAGCAGGTATTAAATCAATTCAAGATACCATGCAAAAGGAAGTATTGGTTAGGTTACCCCTTGCGCAACTAATAAAACATAAGATTGAGTTGATTGAGGGTGCTAAGGCAGTGGTTCATCCCCTTATTGGTTGAATTAAAAGGAACTCGAGGAACTCAAGTACTAATTTGAGGAGTTGGTGGATAAAAGGTATATTAAGTTGAGCAAGTCATTGTATGTATCTATGCATATGTTCATAGACTATCAATTACTCAACAAGTATACAAAGAAGAACAAGTACCCTTTACTAAGGATTGAAGATCTGTTCAATAGGTTGGGAAAGGTGAATTATTTCTCAAAGATTGATGTAACGTCAGGATACTACTAGATTAGAGTAGTAGAGGAAGATGTCATAAAGATAATCTATTAGACAAAGTATAGAAGCTTTGAGTTTCTGGTGATGCCCTTTGGGCTGTGTAATGCACCGGTAACATTTTCGGTACTGATGAACCACATTTTTATACCCTATCTAGATCAATTTGTGGTTGTTTATATTAACGACATCTTAATCTATAGTGAGATGCTAGAGGAGCATGCCAAACACTTGATGAAAGTGTTTAAGAAACTAAGGGAATGCAAATTGTATGCTAAAGAGAGCAAATATGACTTTGCTCAACAAGAGGTAAAATTTCTCAGGCATGTGGTGGGCATGGGATACTCATCAAAGAGGTGAGTTACCTATGGAAGAAAAAACAAGTTATGTAAAACACAATAAATTTATCTATTATAAGCAAACAAGGGTGTATATTCCATATAGGGAACTAAAGGAGGTAGCTTTAGAAGAGTGTTATGATAAATGTCATCATGATGTAAAACTATCTAACGTAGATAGTTTTAAGTAGATAGATATCTAACGTAAATAGTTTTATCTATATGATACGTTTATCTTTAGAAGAGTGTCATGACGTTTATCTATCGTTTATGATAAACGTCATCATGACTTTACATAGTTAGATCTTCACCAGTAGTTGGTTCTAGGGAACTCTTCTGAAGCAGTATTACACTAAGTTGAAATTCAACACTATTTATCATCCACAAATAGGTAATGAGTATTGAGTCAAGTTTGATGGCAATGACAATTTTTAATAGATGGACAAACAAAAAGGGTGAATAGGCAACTGAAGGATTATTTGCGATGTTATGTCTTTGGATACCAAACTAATTAGGTAAGTCATTTGGGACTTGTGAAAATGTGCTATAACAACTCACCACATTCAAGTATTAGGGTGAGTCCATGGGAAGTTATCAATGGGTAAGCTATTGAAGGTCTTATAGAACTTGGTGTGGCCGAGTATCATAGCAAGTTACCCGTAGTGGAGGCTTTTATGGCAGAAAGACTTAACATTTGGAATCTAGTAAGGGATTCCTTAAAATGGGCTCAACAAAAGCAAACCAAATACGCGAATATGAAGCACTAGGATATAGAATTCTAACTTGGGGAGAAGGTGTGGCTGAACACCAAATACGTAAGGTTACCAAGTGGGATGAACCAAAAGTTGACACAAAAGTAAAATACATGTCTTCCTAGAAATGAATTGATATTGAGTTTCTTAAGCAAGTTCATGGAACTTTATGAGATTGAGGCTTGAATTGGTAAAATGGCTTACCGCTTCCAACTTTTTTGGGAGATGGGGAAGATGCACCCTATGTTCCACATGAACTTACTCAAGCCATACTTTGAGGACCCACTTTGCAAAGACCAAATAAGATTTTTACCTGAAGTTATCAAAGGGGAGGAAGAATACAAGGTCAAGGCCATCTTTGATGCGTGCAAAAGCAAGTGACAAAGACGTGAGGTGAAGGTATGATACCTAGTTGCCAATACAAAACACCTTACGATTTCCTCCCACTTTCCCGTCAAACTAGATATGGACTGATGTGTGGCTCTTTTAGGATTTCTAGCTACCCGAGATGACGGAGTACACAAACACTCATGATTTTGTGGATCCTGTCTTAGCTGTGTTGTACTTCCTACTGCTCCTAGCTGCAAAGAAACTGGATCGTTTGTGAGAGATCTTTGCATACAAGAAAAAGATTGTAGACAAGCTTCTTACGGTGCCAAAACAAAAGGCATTTGGCGAGAATAAGTGATACCTCTACCTCTTCTAGCAAGTTGAAACCAAAGACTGGTAGTGCCTTGTCTGGACACTCCTTACCGATTGGGTGAGTGATAACCAAGCTTTGCTACAACATTGGATGGCAGATATGGAAAAAGAACTTATGAACTTCTCTTCTATTGAACCAAGGATCACATAAAAAATGCTCCAATGGTCCTAAGAGTACAATTGAGTCACAAGATACAAGGGCTCGTATGGAAAGGGTATTGATCTAGAGAACCATAGATCGACCTAAGTGATGGATTCAAGTTTTTGAGACAAAATGCACCATCGCTCATGATTGGACTCATCCCATTGTAGCTGGATACTTTGGAAGGAGCAAACATGGACTTGATTGATAATGGTTGTATCATGTTTGACCTATTGGAGAATTTGAGTGGATGGAAGTTCCCTTTCGCCACCACACGAGTTCTTGACACAGCCTTACACCACCTTCTAAAACCATATAAGTTGTGGACACTTACAAATCCTTTAG